>NC_136916.1:85270410-85474155 GCF_949752795.1 Hyperoodon ampullatus
GTAGTACTTAAAAATGCCTTATAATTCCATAATCACATAAACATTCTCTTCTACAATTTAAAACTTGTCTTTTCAGATTAATTTTTGAAACGGAGTGTTCTTGTAGTCTCTTGAGTTGGTGTTTTACAATTAAATCTTTTCATTAAACTTAAAAATGCTTATTGCTATAATATCCAGGAAATGAATATTTGCACATATTCGTGAAAGAGTATATTTTATATCCTTAAACAAATGTTGCAATATATAATTGAATAATTGAATCTCATAGTTTTCTTCCCCAGTCTTGTTTATATTTTCAAAAGTTCAGAATTCTGCATAGGTTTGCATCATTTAATTATACCAGGTTAGTATATTTTAGAGATATCTATCTTAACATCATATGCTTTTCCTGAATAAGTTTATCTATTACTAATCCAAATGCATTTATCCAAATCTTTCTTCTAAGTCCCCTGGGTGCCTCAAATTTGTTATGCCCCAAACTGAAGACATTGTCCTGATGCTTTCCTCTTTCCTGACTCTTTGTAAGCTACTCTGTCATCTGTCTTCCCCATCCTAGTAGATAACATCACTGAAATACCAAAGCAGGAAAAATCTTGGATTCCATCCCTCCCTGAAATCACCATATCCTGTTGCTCATCAAGTTCAGTATTTTCTACCTGCTTACCATTTTTCATTTCCTATTACTTTCTCACTTATAATTTTGAAATGCTCTTTTCTAGTTTTGCTCCCCTGATGTTCATCTTTACGTTGCTGCCAGAGTGACCTTTCTAAAATACATTTATGAAGATGTAACACCTCTACTTATGTAGTGGATCCCCATCACATGAAGGAGAAAGTTCATGTTCTAGGAGGACACTTGCTTTTTTTGGTTTGGCTCTGATCCTCCAGTTTTGTCTCTCCATACCATTCCCGGTAACTGTGTTCTAGTTTTCCACGTGACTTGTTATGTTGTTTCACGCCTCGTCCTTTTGCTCAGGCTGCCTTTTCTAGAATCCCCTTCACATCCCCGCTCTACACTGTGTGTGTCTTTTAAGACACAGACCTGTCTTTGCAGCATTTCCTGAGCTACCCAGATACAGCTGACTCCTCTTTCCTGTGTGCCCTTCCTGTACTCTGGTCACATCAGCTGTAGAGATTTTGAATGATACTTTGCTGTTCTTACTTGTTTTCCTGTAGCTCTACTTCTCCTGGAATACAGAGCAGAATCGGTCTTCTATTTATATTTCCAGCTTTTCTCCCAGGATAGTGCCTATGATTTGACAGATCCAGTAAATGTTTGTGGTCTTACTGATTGACTGAATGACCAAATGAATGAATATGATGTTTTCTGGAATGAGGTGTTTGTTTTGTTTTGTTTTTATAGGAAGGAGCAACAAATCCAGAAATTGAGGAAAAAGAAAATGATACTGATATTGAACGTGCTCCACAGGAGCAAACAGATCATAACAATTTGACTTCATTTTTTTTTTATTTTTTTTTTTTGCGGTACGCAGGCCTCTCACTGTTATGGCCTCTCCCGTTGCGGAGCACAGGCTCTGGATGCGCAGGCTCAGCGGCCATGGCTCACGGGCCCAGCCGCTCCGCGGCATGTGGGATCTTCCCGGACCGGGGCACGAACCCGTGTCCCCTGCATCGGCAGGCAGACTCTCAACCACTGCGCCACTAGGGAAGCCCAATTTGACTTCTTTTGATGGAGCTCAGAAAAATAATAGGAGTGGTAATTTAGTGAATATTTATGAATTTTTTTCTATGCTTAAAGGCTAGTCTAAAAACATCTAAAGTATGTAGATCCAGATATACTGTCCATTTCTTTCCTTTTTTTTTTTTTTTTTTTTTGCGGTATGCGGGCCTCTCACTGCTGTGGCCTCTCCCGTTGTGGAGCACAGGCTCCGGACGCGCAGGCCCAGCGGCCACGGCTCACGGGCCCAGCCGCTCTGCGGCATGTGGGATCTTCCCGTACCAGGGCACGAATCCGTATCCCCTGCATCGGCAGGCAGACCCTCAACCACTGCACCACCAGTGAAACCCTTTTTTTTTTTTCCATTTCTTTTAAAGTATATTTCTTTTGCTCCGTTTCTTCGGAAGTATCCCAACTACTACCAATTTTTTCTTCCTGAAAATGCCTCAACCCTCTGAAATTCTTTTCTGCTACTTTATTTTATTTAAATATTTGTGGATGGAGATAGACATATATGTATTTAAAATTCATAGTAGTAAATGTTCTCATTAATGTATCTGTGGCTGCATTTTACAGATATGATTTCAGCATTAGGATTAGGAGAAGAGGAAGGTATAGAATCACCTTGGGATTCTGAGGTACTGTCTTCTATTATATTTATTATTTTTTATTTTAAAATATAAGCACTGAGTGATGTTAAAACATAAAAGGGGGGGGTGCTTTGACTTTACTTTCTCACCTTTGCATTTGCCCATCAAAATTTTTCCTTACATTTTTAACCTGTAATTAATTAAATAATTGTGTGCTAAGTATAATAACTACCACATAGTGCACTTTTGTTAATTTGCAAGATTCACCTAATGAAACCAGTGTAGCACAGAGCAAAAACCAAGGCTTAGAAGTCATAAGGAATCAGTTTGGGTTCTGAAGTTAAATTTATCTAAAAACTGAAGCATTATTCCAGGTCAGCCTATGGCCAAATGTATGTTTCTTTTTTCTTTTCTTTTTTTAAAAATTTTTGTTGGAGTATAGTTGATTTACAATGTTGTGTTACTTTCAGATATACAGCAAAGTGAATCAGTTATACATATATCCACTCTTTTTTCGATTCCTTCCCCATATAGGCCATTACAGAGTATTCAGTAGAGTTCTCTGTGCTATACAGTAGGTCCTTATTATTGATCTATTTTATATATAGTAGGGTGTATCTGTCAGTCCCAGTCTCCCAAGCAAATGTATGTTTCTTTGGTACATATGGATGTGTAAAACTCCTAGTGAGGTTCAGAGAGAAACAGGTTGAAATGTAGTTTTTTACCACTTAGACCTGAAAAAGATAGTGCCTGAGACTTGAAAGTATTAGTACATTTGGATTTTCAAATAGATCTGCAAGGAACGTTTCAAGAGAAGCAAAAGAATGGGGAATAATAAGTATGTGGCGTTATAATAACAACAGTTTGGTTTAGCGATGTTTTAATAAGTACACACCATTTTGGATAAACTAGTGTGCGTTGAGTACCTTTATGGCAGCCATACTTGAAGTAACGTAAATATAAAGTAATGATGACCTGTTGTAAGGTGACAGCTATGGAAAGAGATAAGAAGGGCCTGATCTGTAAGATACAGGCAGCTGCTGCAGTGATACAGCACTGTGTTTAAAGTCAAAAGACATGGTAGCATCCTGGTTCTGTCACTACCTGTGGGATCTCGGAAAAACTTGTTTACCCTGGTTGAGCGTCAGTGACGTCCTTTGTAAAAATGGTACTGTTACCCACTTCTCAGGTATGTGTAGGGAACACATGTGGTAACAGCTGTGAACACACCTTGTAAACTGTAAAGGGTGCTATAGAAATGTAAGACAAAAATGATCACAGTGCATGGACATATATACACTACCAAACGTAAGGTAGATAGATAGTGGGAAGCAGCCGCAGAGCACAGGGAGATCAGCTCGGTGCTTTGTGACCGCCGGGAGGGGTGGGATGGGGAGAGTGGGAGGGAGGGAGATGCATGAGGGAAGGGATGTGGAAACAGATGTATATGTATTATTGATTCACTTTGTTATAAAGCAGAAACTAATAAAAAAAATGATCACAATGACAATTAGTGACTCACTAAATGCTGGGGCACTTTTTTAAAACCTGAAGGACAATAAAATGACAGTAGTGTTAAGAATAGGAAAATTAGAACGGGCATGTGGATTTCTAGTTTGGGGTATGTTAAGTTTCTATACACTGTTATCGGAGATCTCCTATAGGTATCAAGTGCTTTGGTACTTGAGGTCCTCTCGACATTTTAAATGTTTTGATCTTAAATAAATTTCTGTTATTGAATACCAACTATGTACTGGGCAGTTAGACACTGACTGTACCAATTGAGGGGGTTAGGCTGTAGTGGTGGGAACATAAAACCAAACAGGAATCCTTTATAAGTCACTGTTAAGTCCTTCATGTAAAGAAAATGGAGAGGTTTTCCCTGGTGGCGCAGTGGTTGAGAGTCCACCTGCCGATGCAGGGGATACAGGTTCGTTCCCCGGTCCGGGATGTTCCCACGTACCGCAGAACGGCTGTGCCCGTGAGCCATGGCCGCTAAGCCTGCGCGTCCGGAGCCTGTGCTCCTCAACGGGAGAGGCCACAACAGTGAGAGGCAAAGAAAATGGAGAATGTTACATTAGACAACATTGAGAGAGTTTGTAGTTAGGATGGGGATGGGGGTGGGAGTGGAATTTACGTAGTCAGAAAAGATCTGCATGTGAGAAAAGCTACCAAGGGGAGGATGGGAAGGAGCCAATCACGTGAGGGTCCAGGGGAGGGACATTCTGGACAGAGAGAACAGTGGATCCCATCTGTTCGTCATTACACTCTCGCATCTTGGAATGACCAGGAAACAGGAAGTGGGGTAACTGTCCTTACAATCACTTTTATCATTGTTGTTGTATGTAGAAAATAAAATGTGCATAAGAAAAGCTTGGCACATTTAGATGATTAATAAATAAAAGTTCTTATTCTTCCCTTATTAAAGCTTGCTGTACTTTTTTGAAGAGTTGCATAACTATATTTAAATTTTCTGCTATTATTTAAACATAAAAGTTTTTCTTACTACTTCGCTATTTTATTCAACTATTTTTCCTATCAATAAAAATTTTATCAAATAACAGATTCTTATAAGCCCTTGTTTACCTAAATGAAGCAGCTTCTACACTGTTCTGTTTATGCTCAACATGACATACTTCATGGTTTCTTTTCATGCCAAGTATATTATTTTAATACTAAAAAATTTCTGTCTTTAGAAATATTTTAAATTTATAGCAAGTGTACTTATTAAAGCATTTATTTAAACACATATTTTTAAAAAATACTCTCTTCTTTTGACAAGGAATGTAAAGTAGAGTTAGGTGTTTTGAAGTTAATTCTTTGCTGAAATGTGCCTGTAAGTCAGGCACATTTTTTGTCTGTGAAAATAATTCCTCTGGCTTTCCACGCTCAGTTTACAGAGTCAGTAGCCAAATGAGGATAAATGATAGACTTGATCTAGAGGGTGTATATGAAGTTTTCTATTTAAATGTTTGGGTTTTCAATGCATGCTTCTCTTATTTTTAAATCTAATTGCTTGTAAGGTAGGAAATTTTTAAAAAGTAGGGTATTTTCCGCTATTAGAAGGGGATTAGGAAAGCTTTATGCAACTCATTATTAATATCAATTTTAACAGAGTATCTCTGAGAGTCTTCCAGAGAAGTATGTTGATCATTTATCTGGAGCTGCAGGTCAAAGAGGAAAAAATATATTAAATGGACAAGTAGAAGGTAAGAACTATATTTTTATGAAAAAGTCATTTGACAGCATGTTGATTTAAAATGGGAATTCTGATATATTCTAATAGCCAAAGAAAATCACCTGTCGGTTAAGAGGAAGAATCATTCCTCACACTGATTTCAAGTTGAACTGAGCCTGTCTCGTTCTGGAAAAGAAGTGCTGTATCAGAAGAACTAAGCAGCTACATCTTTTTTTCTTGTCAAAAATCCATCAGCAGTTTTTTTTTTTTTTTTTTTTTTTTTTTTTTTTTTTTTTTTTTTTTTTTTGTGGTACGCGGGCCTCTCACTGTTGTGGCCTCTCCCGTTGCGGAGCACAGGCTCCGGATGCGCAGGCTCAGCAGCCATGGCTCACGGGCCCAGCCGCTCCGCGGCATATGGGATCCTCCCAGACCGGGGCACGAACCCGTATCCCCTGCATCGGCAGGCGGACTCTCAACCACTGCGCCACCAGGGAGGCCCCATCAGCAGTTTTTAGGCAGTTTTTATTTGGCCAAAAAGCAGTGCTTGAATACTTAACTGTGTGCTGTGTTCTATTTAAGCTCTGAGTGTCCAGATGTTCTTTTGTAGACAACATGCCATGATATAATCATCCATCTCCATGTCTGTTACCAAGTTTCACTGTGAAGTGTGCCACCCTTTTGAGGTGGTCCTCAAAGACACAGTTTGCTTGTTGTTTAACCAAGTGTCCTAAAGCATGTACCTGAAGTTATATCATTTTTTATTCTAAAAAGCTATGCAGCTTATATTCTGAAAACTATTAAAAAACATAACACTGTTGATGTAAAAAAAAAAAAAAAGAAAATCACCTGTCAAATGCATAGTGAGGAAAAAGACGAGAAAAGGAGGGAAGCTGTGTATCTTATCTGGTGTCAGCCACAGATTAAAGTGAGAGTCCCCTTTAAGGAGCTAAATTATTAGTTCCGTTTCAAGGTACTCTACAACCTAAGGAAAGTCGGGAAATGAGGAAGAGGAAAGAAGGACTAAAGAATGAGAGAGGCAGAGGTTACAGGGAGTAAATGAAGGAAAAGGCAGCAGGGGTCTGTGGAGGACGGGGGCAAAGTAAAATAGGTCTTTAGAAAAGGGAAGAGCAGAGTATTTGAAACGTGAGACAAATTTGAAGTGAGCTTCCAGCACCGAAACTTGTCAGAGACGAACAGCAAAGCTTTCCCACTCTTACTGTGGGAATGTAGAAGCAGACTCATAGATCAGAGTTTCTCAAATTTTAATTAGTCCCCTGGGGACCTTGTGAAAAGTGCACATGCTGAGCAGCAGGTCTGGGATTGTGCATTTCTGACAAGCTCTCAGAGTAGCAAGGGTGTAGGCTTGCATTGAGAGAAATCTGGAAGAGGAGCCACTGGATAGTTCAAGACAGAACAGGATCAAGGAAAAGCATTATTTTGTTTTTCTTTCTGAGTGTGTTTATAGCCAGAGGGTGGCAAAGCGTTGAGGTAGAACTTATAGATGTAAGGTGCCACTGCTAAGCAAAGAGGAAAAAAGAAGTGGTGGGGATGATCCATAAAAAGAATGTCAAAGGGGGAGAATTAAGACCACAGATCCAGAGACTACCTTTGAAGAGGAAAGAATATAGTGAAAGGAAAGAGGGTGGAAAGAAGGGTGTTAGGGAGGTGATTGTGGAGGTGATGAGGAAACTTGAGAGAACTCTCGTTAGATGACTTCAGTGTATTTTTTTTATTAGTTTCTGCTTTATAACAAAGTGAATCAGTCATACGTATACATCTGTTCCCACATCCCTTCCCTCATGCATCTCCCTCCCTCCCACCCTCCCCATCCCACCCCTCCAGGCGGTCACAAAGCACCGAGCTGATCTCCCTGTGTTCTGCGGCTGCTTCACACTAGCTAACTACCTTATGTTTGGTAGTGTATATATGTCCATGCCTCTCTTTTGCTTTGTCACAGCTTACCCTTCCCCCTCCCCATATCCTCAAGTCCATTCTCAAGTAGGTCTGTGTCTTTATTTCCGTTTTACCCCTAGGTTCTTCATGACATTTTTTTTTTAATTCCATATATATGTGTTAGCATACAGTATTTGTCTTTCTCCTTCTGACTTACTTCACTCTGTATGAGAGACTCTAGGTCTATCCACCTCATTACAAATAGCTCAGTTTCGTTTCTTTTTATGGCTGAGTAATATTCCATTGTATATATGTGCCACATCTTCTTTATCCATTCATCCAATGATGGACACTTAGGTTGTTTCCAGCTCCGGGCTATTGTGAATAGAGCTGCAATGAACATTTTGGTACATGTCTCTTTTTGAATTATGATTTTCTCAGGGTATATGCCTAGTAGCGGGATTGCTGGGTCATATGGTAGTTCTATTTGTAGTTTTTTAAGGAACCTCCATACTGTTCTCCATAGTGGCTGTACCAATTCACATTCCCACCAGCAGTGCAAGAGTGTTCCCTTTTCTCCACACCCTCTACAGCATTTATGCAAATCAAAACTACAATGAGATATCATCTCACACCAGTCAGAATGGCCATCATCAAGAAATCTAGAAACAATAAATGCTGGAGACTTCAGTGTATTTACACTGAAACAAGGTTAGGTCATTGCTGCTTCAGAGAATCCTGGAAGCAGGAGTGGGTGCTAGAATTGAGGTAAACCCCAGCTCCTCCTTGTAACTATCAGGCATCAAAGATATATGTTGTGTTGGTATGTGTTATTCAAATGAGATTAATTTGAATATGGAAGCATTGGCTGTTTTTTTTTTTTTAAGATAGGTTTGTTTGTTTTTTTTGGCTGCTTGGCTTGGCATGTGGGATCTTAATTTCCCCGACCAGGGATTGAACCCGTGCCCCCTGCAGTGGAAGCATGGGGTCTTCACCACTGGACCGCCAGTGGAGTCCCTAAGATAGGTAATTTTTTGATGATAATTGTTTCATAAAAATCCTTTTAAACATTAGCATGATATACTGAACCAAACTAATTTTGGAAACAAAAGAAATTAATAGGGTTCATTCCCTAAATGCTAAAATTGTTATTTTCAGTAAATACTACACTGATTTTGAAATATGAAAGATTTTTAATATCTAATAATTCTGTGGCAGTAAAATTTACTTTTTGCTTTTTGATAATCGTACTTCGATATTGAAAACTTATAATACGTTATTTCTTAGATGTGCCTTATATACCTTCTTGCATGAGTGGATCGAGAAACTTTAAGATGACTAAACTAGAGGATCCAAGAAATGTAGGCATACCAGTAGCCCACATGGGTATGTAAAAAAATGAATATTTTTATGAACTATTATTCTAAAAGTGTATATCCAAGCTGATCAGTTCATAACACTTTCTCTGATGAGAAATGAATTATACATTCAACTGAACTGTCATCCCAACTGTGCACTTCCTAAATTACAGGACAAATTGAAGAACATGATAAATACTTGTAGTATAATGGTGTAAATGATGCTGCTGTATTGCATTCAAGATATGCTGTTGCATTTTACCATCAGCTTTCACATTTACCTTCTCGGGGTCATGATTTGTTCCTCTGATTAAAGATCACTTTTCTCCTCATCAATCAGCATGTTCACATTGGTACATGTGCATTTTTCTATTTTATAAAGGCTTTTGGAACATAATCTTACTTTTGAAATCTTAACTGCATGTTTTGTTAAACCTGTACTCCTATTTTTTCTTCAGTATCTATAGTGGATTCATACGTCTGTCTTGTTGCAGTCCTAACTTCCCCCAAGAAACAAAACACCAAAACCTAAAGTATTCACTGCCAAGGCCAAGCATGAGGATTCTGCTCAGTACTAACTGCATGAATATATAGTTGGCTTTCATAGTTAAGTGTAATTGATTTTATGTCCCTTTTGCCTTTTAGATTCTCCTGAAAAATATCCTCACTTGAAGGTAAAAACTTATATTTTTGTCTTGAATTATTAACTACAGATTGTATCAAATGTATATTATTTATTAATCAACTTGTTTCAAAACCCATTCAGCCTGCAGTTAGAGTGAAAGATCCTGTTCCTAATAAAACAGTAGGAATGAAGGATTTACAAACAGCCAGATCAGGTAAATTTTGCAGTGCAAATTTCACTCTGGAAAGAAGTACACTAAAATATTTGAAATGCTCACAGCCTTCATATTCCTAATTCTTTTTTGTTTTTGCAAGTTTAATTGAAGGATTTGACATAAATAAGGCACATGTTATTGTTGGTATCCATGTTTTGAAAAAAAGATATTTACAAGCATAAGAAAAAGATATTTTTAAAATGTAAGCTTTAACTCAGATGTTTCTATGTATGTTTCAATACCCTAAAGTTCTCAGTTTGGAATCTCTGTACTTCTTAGGGATTTTCAGAGGTAAATTATTAGATTCTAAGATTTTTCCAGTTTTATAAAATGCTTATTAGAATTCTGACCTTAACCTAGAGTAAAGCTTCACTTGCTAACATGTCAATTGTATTTCAAATTTAATTATTTCATTTTAGTGGTGTTACATGGATGAGCTTAAGCCAACCAGATGTTTTGATTAGCAGACTCTGTGTGAGTGTATGTGTGTGTGCGTCTTTGATTATTAAAAGTGGGGGAGGGCTTCCCTGGTGGCACAGTGGTTGAGAGTCCGCCTGCCGATGCAGGGGACGCGGATTCGTTCCCCGGTCTAGGAGGATCCCGCGTGCCATGGAGCGGCTGGGCCCGCGAGCCATGGCCGCTGAGACATGGCCGCTTAGCCTGCACGTCCGGAGACAGTGCTCCGCAACGGGAGAGGCCGCAGCGGTGAGAGGCCCGCGTACGACAAAAAAAAAAAAAAAAAAAAAAGTGGGGGAAAGTAATCATACCTTAATGACGATTTGATAGACACAATCTTTTAAAACAGTAATTCTGAAAGTTTTGGGCTTTAAGATCCTTTTATTTATTTGTTTGTTTTTTTTTATGATGCAGATATAGGATCCTTGTATACTTTTAAAAATTATTGAGAATTCCAAGGAACTTTTGTTTAAGTAGGTTGTATCTACTGATGTTTACTGTATTTGCAAATAAAACTGGAAAATTTAAAATACAAGCACACACAATCATACATTCTATTAGCCATTAGAAGTATGATGTTATCACATATCTTGTCTCTGGAAAACTGCTCTGTACACTTAAAACAGAATGAGAATGGAAATAACGTTTACTGTTATTGTGAAAATAGTTTTGACCTCTTGGACCCCTTGAACGGTTGAGTCTTTGGACTCCAGGGATGCTCAGGTGACACTTGAGAACCACTGTTTTAAACCATTTACAGAGCTCATGGATGTGAAATGATAAAGGGACGCTTGTGATGAAACAGGCTTTAAACTTTCACTTTTACATTTCTTGCTTTTTTCTTTGATTTGTCTTTTTTTTAATATATATGGCAGGTTCTTATTAGTCATCAATTTTATACACATCAGTGTATACATGTCATTCCCAATCGCCCAATTCATCCCACCACCATCCCCAACCCCCTGCGGTTTTCCCCCCTTGGTGTCCATACGTTTGTTCTCTACAACTGTGCCTCAATTTCTGCCCTGCAAACCAGTTCATCTGTACCATTTTTCTAGGTTCCACATATATGCGTTAATATACGATATTTGTTTTTCTCTTTCTGACTTACTTCACTCTGTATGACAGTCTCTGGATCCATCCACGTCTCAACAAATGACCCAATTTCATTCCTTTTTTATGGCTGAGTAATATTCCATTGTATATATGTACCCCATCTTCTTTATCCATTCGTCTGTCGATGGGCATTTAGGTTGCTTCCATGACCTGCCTACGGTAAATACTGCTGCAGTGAACATTGGGGTGCATGTGTCTTTTTGAATTATGGTTTTCTCTGGGTATATGCCCAGTAGTGGGATTGCTGGATCATATGGTAATTCTATTTTTAGTTTTCTAAGGAACCTCCATACTGTTCTCCATAGTGGCTGTATCAGTTACATTCCCACCAACAGTGCAAGAGGGTTCTCTTTTCTCCATACCCTCTCCAGCATTTGTTGTTTGTACATTTTCTGATGAAGCCCATTCTAACTGGTGTGAGGTGATACCTCATTCTAGTTTTGATTTGTATTTCTCTAATAGTGATGTTGAACAGCTTTTCATGTGCTTCTTGGCCATCTGTATGTCTTCTTTGGAGAACTGTCTATCTAGGTCTTCTGCCCATTTTTGGATTGGGTTGTTTGTTTTTTTTAATATTGAGCTGCATGAGCTGTTTATATGTTTTGGAGATTAATCCTTTGTCTCTTGATTTGTTTGCAAATATATTCTCCCATTCTGAGGGTTGTCTTTTTATCTTGTTTATGGTTTCCTTTCCTGTGCAAAAGCTTTGAAGTTTCACTAGGTCCCATTTGTTTATTTTTGTTTTTATTTCCATTACTCTAGGAGGTGGATCAAAAAAGATCTTACTGTGATTAATGTCAAAGAGTGTTCTTCCTATGTTTTCCTCTAAGAGATTTATAGTGTCCAGTCTTACATTTAGGTCTCTAATCCATTTTGAGTTTATTTTTGTGTATGGTGTTAGGGAGTGTTCTAATATCATTCTTTCCATGTATCTGTCCAGTTTTCCCAGCACCACTTATTGAAGAGAATGTCTTTTCTCCATTGTATATCCTTGCCTCCTTTGTCATAGATTAGTTGACCATAGGTGCGTGGGTTTCCCTCTTGACTTTCTATCTTTTTCCATTGATCTATGTTTCTGTTTTTCTGCCAGTACCATATTGTCTTGATTACTGTAGCTTTGTAATATAGCCTGACGTCAGGGAGTCTGATTCCTCCAGCTGCGTTTTTTTTCCCTCAGGACTGCTTTGGGTATTCGGGGTCTTTTTTGTCTCCATACAAATTTTAAGATTTTTTGTTCTAGTTCTGTAAAAAATGCCATTGGTAATTTGATAGGGATTGCATTGAATCTGTAGGTTGCTTTGGGTAGTATAGTCATTTTCACAATATTAATTCTTCCAATACAAGAACATGGTTTATCTCTCCATCTGTTGGTATCATCTTTAATTTCTTTCATCAGTGTCTTATACTTTTCTGCATACAGATCTTTTGTCTCCCTAGGTAGGTTTATTCCTAGGTATTTTATTCTTTTTGTTGCAATGGTAAATGAGAGTGTTTCCTTAATTTCTCTTTCATATTTTTCATCATTAGTGTATAGAAATGCAAGAGATTTCTGTGCATTAATTTTGTATCCTGCACCTTTACCAAATTTTTTGATTAGCTCTGGTAGTTTTCTGGTGGCATCTTTAGGATTCTGTATGTATAGTATCATGTCATCTGCAAACAGTGACAGTTTTACTTCTTCTTTTGCAATTTATATTCCTTTTATTTCTTTTTCTTCTCTGATTGCTGAGGCTAGGACTTCCAAAAGTATGTTGAATAATAGTGGTGAGAGTGGACACCCTTGTCTTGTTCCTGATCTTAGAGGAAATGCTTTCAGTTTTTCAGCATTGAGAATGATGTTTGCTCTTGGTTTGTAATATATAACCTTTATTATGTTGAGGTACGTTCCCTCTATGCCCACTTTCTGGAGAGTTTTTATCATAAATTGGTGTTGAATTTTGTTGGCAGCTTTTTCTGCATCTATTGAGATGATCATATGGTTTTTATTCTTCAATTTGTTAATATGGTGTATCACATTGTTGGATTTGTGTATATTGAAGAATCCTTGCATCCCTGGGATAAATCCCAGTTAATCATAGTGTATGATCCTTTTAATGCATTGTTGGATTCTGTTTGCTAGTATTTTGTTGAGGATTTTTGCATCATCAGTGATATTGGTCTGTAATTTTCTTTTTTTGTCATATCTTTGTCTGGTTTTGGTATCAGGGTGATGGTGGCCTTGTAAAATGAGTTTGGGAGTGCTCCTTCCCCTGCAATTTTTTGGAAGAGTTTGAGAAGGATGGGTGTTTGCTCTCCTCTAAATGTTTGATAAAATTCACCTGTGAAGCCCTCTGCTCCTGGACTTTTGTTTGTTGGAAGATTTTTAATCACAGCTTCAATTTCATTACTTGTGATTGGTCTGTTCATATTTTCTGTTTCTCCTGGTTCAGTCTTGGAAGGTTATACCTTTCTAAGAATTTGTCCATTTCTTCCAGGTTGTCCATTTTATTGGCATAGAGTTGCTTGTAGTAGTCTCTTAAGATGCTTTGTCTTTCTGCGGTGTCTGTTGTAACTTCTCCTTTTTCATTTCTAATTTTATTGATTTGAGTCCTCTCCCTCTTTTTCTTGATGAGTCTGGCTAATGGTTTATCAATTTTGTTTATCTTCTCAAAGAACCAGCTTTTAGTTTTATTGATCTTTGCTATTGTTTTCTTTGTATGTATTTCATTTATTTCTGCTCTGATCTTTATGTTTTCTTTCCTTCTGCTAACTTTGGGTTTTGTTTGTTCTTCTTTCTCTAGTTCCTTTAGGTATAAAGTTAGATTATTTATTTGAGATTTTTCTTTTTTCTTGCGGTAGGCTTGTATAGCTATAAACTTCCCTCTTAAGACTGCTTTTGCTGCATCCCATAGGTTTTGGATTGTTGTGTTTTCATTGTCATTTGTCTCTAGGTATTTTTTGATTTCCTCTTTGATTTCTTCAGTGATCTCTTGGTTATTTAGTAATTTACTGTTTAGCCTCCATGTGTTTGTGTATTTTGTGTTTTTCCACTGTAATTCATTGCTAATCTCATAGTGTTGTGGTCAGAAAAGATGCTTGATATGATTTCAATTTTCTTAAATTTACTGAGGCTTGGTTTGTGACCCAAGATGTGATTTATCCTGGAGAATGTTCTGTGCGCACTTGAGAAGAAAGTGTAATCTGCTGTTTTTGGATGGGATGTCCTATAAATATCAATTAAATCTATCTGGCCTATTGTGTCATTTAAAGCTTCTGTTTCCTTATTTATTTACATTTTGGATGATCTGTCCATTGGTGCAAGTGAGGTGTTAAAGTCCCCCACTATTATTGTGTTACTGTTGATTTCCTCTTTTACAGCTGTTAGCCGTTGCCTTATATATTGAGGTGGTCCTATGTTGGGTGCATATATATTTATAATTGTTATATATTCTTCTTGGATTGATCCCTTGATCATTATATAGTGTCCTTCCTTGTCTTTTGTAACATTCTTTATTTTAAGGTCTATTTTATCTGATATGAGTATTGCTACTCCAGCTTTCTTTTGATTTCCATTTGCATGGAATATCTTTTTCCATCCCCTCACTTTCAGTCTATATGTGTCCCTAGGTCTGAAGTGGGGCTCTTGTAGACAGCATATATATGGGTCTTGTGTTTGTATCCATTCAGCAAGCCTGTGTCTTTTGGTTGGAGCATTTAATCCATTCACGTTTAAGGTAATTATCAATATGTATGTTCCTATGACCATTTTCTTAATTCTTTTGGGTTTGTTTTTGTAGGTCCTTTTCTTCTCTTGTGTTTCCCACTTAGAGAAGTTCCTTTAGCATTTGTTGTAGAGCTGGTTTGGTGGTGCTGAATTCTCTTAGCTTTTGCTTGTCTGTAAACCTTTTGATTTCTCCATGGAGTCTGAATTAGATCCTTGCCAGGTAGAGTAATCTTGGTTGTAGGTTCTTCCCTTTTATCACTTTAAGTGCATCATGCCAGTCCCTCCTGGCTTGTAGAGTTTCTGCTGAGAAATCAGCTGTTAACCTTTTGGGAGTTCCCTTGTATGTTATTTGTCGTTTTTCCCTTGCTGCTTTCAGTAATATTTCTTTGTGTTTAATTTTTGCCAATTTGATTACTGTGTGTCTCGGCATGTTTCTCTTTGGGTTTATCCTATATGGGACTTGCTGCACGTCCTGGACTTGAGTGGGTATTTCCTTTCCCATGTTAGGGAAGTTTTCGACTATAATCTCTTCAAATATTTTCTCTGGTCCTTTCTCTCTCTCTTCTCCTTTTGGGACCCCTATAATGCGAATGTTGTTGCATTTAATGTTGTCTCAGACATCTCTTAGGCTGTCTTCATTTCTTTTCATTCTTTTTTCTTTATTCTCTTCTGCTCAGTGAATTCCACCATTCTGTCTTCCAGGTCACTTATCTGTTCTTCTGCCTCAGTTATTCTGCTATTGATCCCTTCTAGTGTAGTTTTCTTTCCAATTATTGTATTGTTCATCTCTGTTTGTTTGTTCTTTAACTCTTCTAGGTCTTTGTTAAACATTTCTTGCATCTTCTTGATCTTTGCCTCCATTGTTTTTCTGAGGTCCTGGATCATCTTCACTATCATTATTCTGAATTCTTTTTCTGGAAGGTTGCCTATCTCCACTTCATTTAGTTGTTCTTCTGTGGTTTTATCTTGTTTCTTCACCTGTCACATAGCCCTCTGCCTTTTCATCCTGTGTATATGTCTGTGAATGTGGTTTTTGTTCCACAGGCTGCAGGATTGTAGTTCTTGTTTCTCCTGTCTGCCCTCTGGTGGATGAGGCTATCTACGAGGCTTGTGCAGGTTTCCTGATGGGAGGGAGTGGTGGTGGGTTGAGCTGGGTGTTGCTCTGGTGAGTAGAGCTCAGTAAAACTTTAATCCACTTGACAGCTGATGGGTGGTGCTGGGTTCCGTCCCTGTTGGTTGTTTAGCCTGAGGCAACCTAAGAGTAGAGCCTACCTGGGCTCTTTGGTAGGTCTAATGGCAGACTCTGGGAGGGCTCACGCCAAGGAGTACTTCCCAGAACTTCTGCTGCCCATGTTCTTGTCCCCATGATGAGCCACAGCCACCCCCCGCCTCTGCAGGAGACCCTCCAACACTAGCAGGTATGTCTGGTTCAGTCTCCCGTGGGGTCACTGCTCCTTCTTCTGGGTCCCACTGCGCACAGTACTTTGTGTGTGCCCTCCAAGAGTGGAGTCTGTTTTTCCCCCAGTCCTGTCAAAGTCCTGCAGTCAAATCCCACTAGGCTTCAAAGCCTGATTCTCTAGGAATGTCTCTTCCTGTTGCCGGACCCCCAGGTTGGGAAGCCTGATGTGGGGCTCAGAACCTTCACTCCAGTGGGTGGACTTCTGTGGTATAAGTGTTCTCCAGTCTATGAGTCACCCACCCACCTGTTATGGTATTTGATTTTGCTGTGACTGCGCCCCTCCTACTGTCTCATTGTGGCTTCTCCTTTATCTTCGGATGTGGGGTATCTTTTTTGGTGAGTTCCAGTGTCTTCCTGTCAATGATTGTCCAGCACCTAGTAGTGATTCTGGTGTTCTCACAAGAGGGACTGAGAGCATATCCTTCTACTCCACCATCTTGGTTCAGCTCTTATTTGTCTTCAGAAATTGAAATCTGACAATTTTACTTTCGTTAAAAAAAAGGAAAATATTTTTGTTATGTATTCATTTCCTGTGTCATGGCACTGTATGCTCTTTGGATCTAGTGTGGACCTAGACTTATCCTATTTTTACCAGGAAACAATTAGTCACTCAAGGCTATCATTTCTTTTGTAAATTTATGATATTTATCCAAGCCTTAAAAAATGAGTTCTGAATATATTGCTACATTGAAGAAAGACCATCTCATTGTATTAAAGTAGTACCATTCATTAAAATATTTTTTAAAACCCATGTCTCTGGAACACACAATACTGTCATGCATATTTAAACATAAAATAAATGGTTAGACATAATTTGTTAATGAAAAAATTTATATGTTGAAGAGACATAATTATTAATAAAGCTCTAAAGGTATACAGAATATGTAATAGAGATTGATGAGTGAATCAAAGTAAGTAACACTAGAAAATTAAAAATTAGAAAAAATGAGAGGCAATAGTTAACATATCTATATGAATGGCAATGACGTGTAAGATACAATAAGCCATGAAGGAATAGTGTGTTTGGGGGGAGAGGAGGACATGGGACTGCTTCTCTGAAGAAAGAATTTGTTCAGGTTAGTCAAATTTGTATTAGTATTCACATTCTAATAAACGGAAACTTTGTTTTCAGATTTTTCAGATTGGGATTCTGCTAGTTTGTCGCTCAATAATGAGACTTGTCAAAGAGCTGGGCATTTGAAAGTTGATGATAAATATCCATTTGTGTCACAATCAATGACCAAAAATCAGTCAGCACCCACAGAATTTGGACAGATGACCTTAACAGATAAAGAAAAGATTAATATCGGAGTGTTGTTTCTGTTAGGGGATTACACGCTCCTTGACCTGTGTGAGTCACAACTGCCAGAAAACAGAGAAAGCAAACAATGTAATAAATAAGCACAGAGCACTCAACCGTAGGCCACCTCGGCATGGCTTCACCATAATCCTGATGTTTCCAAAATCATTTTGTGGCAAAATCTGCTTTGTGTTTACTCCTTTTATTCAACCTGCAGCCAAACGTCTTTCAGCAAGACGTTTGCCTTCTTCCTCTGACCAAAGCAACATAATAAATAACAAAGGGAATTAGGAGAGAGAGTAGGTTCGTTAGGCTAGTATTTAACATACACCTGAGAGTGGGTAGGAAGATTATATTTAGAACTTTGGGACTAGTTGGGAAACCTAGGTAGACATCTCAAGATTCCCTTCTCAAAATGTACTTTCTTAGCTTTATTTTTGTTTAGCTCTGAATTCATTAGTATTAGTTATAACTATATTCAATGTAATGAAAAAATCACCTCCAAACCAATACTAAACTTTTTCTTGTATTTTCTATGAGTTTATATATTTTAGAATTGGCTTTCCCAGCAGTAATGGGAGTCATTGCGGATTGCTACATAATCCCTCCTTCTTAGCTGTGTCCACATAGTATATCAACTTATTATTTTTAATGAATTAATAGTTCACAAGGGATATTGGTTTTAAGGAGTGCTGATCATTTAAAGATAGTGTAAGGAAAATCAATTCTAATTCTACTAGGATGCCCAGTCTATTGATTAACCACATCTAATATATGTTCTACATAAATACCGATTAATTTAGTGCCCTTAATCAGTCATATGATCAGGGCTATAGTAATAAATCATACACTGTTTTCTTTTTCCAGTCCTATAGTTTTATCTTCTTGTCTTTCCTTACCTGTGGAATTAATGTTACATTTACAAAAGATTCTCAGTTATCTCCTAGAGTAGTGACTACAAGCTGTAAACTCAAAGTTTTTTTTTATCTATACAAGTGACTTGTTTGCTCTCATTTCTCCATGAGCTTGGTAGGTCCAAGAAGCACAAATTCAAACGAAACACCTACACGAGCCCCCTCAACACAGGAAGATGTGAAACAGGAAAACTGGAAACTAAATACAAGCAATTTAAAACAGTTCATGCAGATCATTTCTCTTCTCAGTTGATACCTTTTATAAAGTAATAAGCAGAGTCTAGTTCTTGAGGGGCCCAGGATTCGTGCATTTATTTATTTAATAAAGATTTATTCTATGCTGGGTCCTGGTAATTTTATATCCTAAATATTTCTGGAAACAGTCCCTCAGTGTAGGCCTGCATCATCTTTTTTTTTTGCATTATAATGCCATCAAATTCTTCTCCCTCTATTTATTTGTATGGCCTTCAAATTCATCCCTCCCGCAGCATTTAGAGTGATCTATCTCAAATGCACCAGTGATCGTGAACCACTCTTTAAAGCATATTAATGTCCAGCCATCTTAGAATGACACGAGGCTTTCATAATCTAACTTCTACCTGACTCTCCCTCTCTAGCCCTTTCTGTCTGTCCTTTGCTCTGGAATTCTGAACTGCTGGTGATGCTCTCTCATCTATCCCTGTATTTTAGACAAATATTCACCCTGTTTTATGTATGCTTCTCTGCCTGTCTTGCTACAGCTTTCCATGCTCTCTGCCTTTCCTGCCCTCTATTCCCTTGAATCTGACTGACCTCACTGTGTAAGTCTCAGCTCAGGCATTATCTCTAGAAAAGCCATCCCTGACACCTTTTATCTACATTCTTCTTTAAACTCCATGTTTAGTACTGAGCAGGAACTCAATAAATAATTATTGAGTAAAATAAAGACTGTTTATACAAAGATGATTTCAAGAGATTGTCCTCTACAGTCTAGAAGCAAAGAGGATAGATGTGAAGAAATAATTTACAGTTCAGGTGATGAAGATACACTAGAAAAATCTATAAAGTACTAAGGTAGCTACTAGGAAAGAGACACCTATTTGGGGAAAGAGAGCGGTAATCAAGGAGGACTTCACAAAGCAGGCTGAGTCTTAAAAGATGAAAAGAACTTTGTCAGAAGAGTAGAGGAAAACATTTCAGATTAAGGAACTGATAAAAGCATGAAAAGTAACAGTAATTTTGGAAACCATGAATAACGTTGCAGTTGAAGCTTGGTGTGTTGTTAAATAGGTACTATTATGAAGTAGAGAACAGAGTATATTGTGACTTTCTATGTTTGTCCTGTATTTTTATATTTTGTTTGTTCATTTGTTTGTTTTGCGGTATGCGGGCCGCTCACTGTTGTGGCCTCTCCCACTGCGGAGCACAGGCTCCAGACGCACAGGCCTAGCGGCCATGGCTCACGGGCCCAGCAGCTCTGTGGCATGTGGGATCTTCCCGGACTGGGGCACGAACCCGTGTCCCCTGCATCAGCAGTCGGACTCTCAACCACTGCGCCACCAGGGAAACCCTTTGTTTGGTTTTTGATTGTTCTGTTCATTGATGTTTGGTGGATGAATTTGTAAATGAATCTTTGAGATGTTTGTGTGCCTGTAACCTGGTGACATCTGGTATTTCCCAGATGGTTTGTTGGAGTTTTAGGTAATTAGAAGTATTTCTTAAAGAAGTAAATATTCAGCTAAAGATTAAGCTTAATTTAAATTGTCATTTGATAAAATTTTTTAAATCTATTTTTATAAAGATTATGTGTTTTATCTAAGTGTTCTAAGTAGTTAATTTTAACTAAACATATAGATTTGTCAGCAGAACTAGACTTAGAAATAACATCGGAGGAAGCACAAGAAAGGCTTGATGGAAGTGAAAATAACCACTCACAGGTATGTAAAAATGTAAATGTAAATTTCTGGCTCAATATTGTTTTCTATGCTTTAACAACATAACAGAGTTCAAATGAAATTACCTTTCAAAATTAACCTCTTAGAATTGATAGATAATAATTTAATATTTAGTTTTTATAGTGCTTTAATTACAAAGGTTAAAATATTGTTAGAATCTGTTATAATTTATAGTTAAACTTTTCCTTGGAATTGAGGCAAAAAAATTTCCTGAATATTGTTTGCTGCTTCCTTACATGATAAAGAAGGTGATAATCAAATACTGAATCATATGATTAAGCAGTTGAAATTATGAACAGTATATCAGTGATGGTCCGTGAGTTAGATTCATGGAAGGAGAAATCATTCCCAGCTGTTCAAAATTTACAGTTTCAAGTTGCCAGTCACTAATGCCAAGATTAAAGATTTATTCTGTCTTGTGACCTCTATGTAATCGACCTAAAGATCTACATTCAGGGAAGAAGGGGTCATACAGTCAACCCAATTGCCTATTAAGGAAGCAGACCTTCCAGAATTGGACCTTTGTTGTTAGGATACAGACAATAACTTTGTAATTTATTTCATTTCAGGGTAGGAAACCATTAAATAATATTAAACAATGTTTTATCCACTTTCATTAGTGGATATTAGAATATAATATAACTGAATGAAAGCAGGTATTATATCAACGTATAATACTATCATAGTATATAATTTGCATTAAAATTTAGGAATTTGTTCCTCTTTCTGATTGGTATTAATTGATTTTGGCTCCTTGTAATTTAAGGTTTGTCTATTCTCCAGTTACTAGTCCTTAAAAAAAAAAAAATCCTTACGTGCATATAGGGACTTTTTAAGGTATGGTGAGGTGAAATATTTTTAAGTAAGGAAGCCTTTGTGACATTAAAAATCATCCCCTAATTCATTTTTGGTAGATTTAACATATATGAATTATTTAGTTCAAACAAACAGTGACAAAATTGGGTTTGTGAGTTCATGTTTTTCTCCTGTTTCAGGCTAAGGCAAGTTATTTTTCACTTCTTAGTTGTAATCCAGTGATTTGTGAGTAGATAAACATAGATTAAGAAGTTTAATGGTTAATGTTTAATTATTTTCTAATTTTTCTTTGTCCGTACTTGATTACTTAAGGATAAAGTTATTTTACAAACATGTACCCTGACAGAAAAGACATCTGAAAATCAAATCAAGCCAATTGATCTTCCGCTTTTGCATCTGCAAAAAATGCCTCAAGAACCAGAAATGAATAAGGAATGTGATAGAGAGGACATATCTGTATGTTCAGGACTTCCTTGTGTACAAAAGCATGAGGAAATGTGGATCAAACAAGGCAAATTAGGGTGGAAAAATAACTTCAAACACATCACAAATAAGTTAAAGTGGAAGTTTGGTGGAACTTTTGAAAAATACAAAATTACTGTTTGTCCTGAGGAAGAGCCACTACATGATAACCCTAAAGAAGGAGCAAACATAAAGGAAATACCTTCTAATTTGACAAATAATATACCTGACTGTGAGGCAAAAGTTGCATTTGGAGTATCTGTCTCTCTAGCATTCCAAGCATTTCCTGAACAAAAAGAACCCAGTCTTGAAAATGTTTTTCCATCTTATTTAACCTCTGGGTCTTGGGGACATGCTTGCCCATCATCTTCACAGCTTTATTTAAATGAAATTAAATTAGACTATGAAAGTGATAAACCAGACACTGAACATGTTTTTAACAAAAATGAGGAGAGTTTTTATAATGATACAGAAAATAGAAAAGTAAGGGACCCAGTAGTTACATTTGAAATGCAAGAAGACCAAGAGTTTGATATGCAAATGTTACAAAATATGAACCAAAATACCACTAATTGGAAATAAGACATCGGATGTATACCTCAGTCTAGTGATCCCAAAAGACTTTTTGATTTATGGCTTGCCCGCTCCAATGAAATGAAACACATGATTCAAATAAAAAGTCGTGATATTTCTGCTGTTCCAAATTCTTGTAAGAAAACCAAACCAATACAAGACTGGTTCCAGAAGCCATTGCTTGCAGATAATTGCAGTGCTAATAACTATAAAAGCATGCAACCTGAATTAGAAAATGGGAGTTCTTCTCCACTGAATAGTAACAGAACATCCAAAGTGTATCTAAATGAAGAATTACAGCAAGATATGCAAAGGCTTAAGAATGAGATAGCCATGTTACAAGTAGAGTTCCTGGCTTTCAGACAACAGAAAATTCAACTTCAAAAAGAGGTAGAGGTTCATTTGCTGCTACTTTGTTCTTTCTCTTTATCAATGATCTGATCCATTCTGATTTTCCACTTAGTAATAAAATGGGGTCAGCTAAATAGGTAATTGTGTAGAAATAGATTACTTCTGCCATCTAAATAATAGGAAACTATTTTCCTGGCTTTTGTTCCTTAATCAACCTAAGTCTCTCTCTGTCAGTCTTTCATATGAACTGGGAAACTAATTTAGCTACATACCATGTGACCTTCTGAGCCAGAATTTCCACAAAGGAAATTGCTTAAGAAATATAATAAGCTAGGGTTTTGGGGTTTTTTTTTAATCTATTGGGTTTTAAATATAAGTTACACTCTATAGTATGGGAAGGAAGCAGTGACTGAAAGAAGGGACATAAACACGTATTCCTGCTAAACTAATCTCTTTATTGTGCTTTAGTGTATGCGATCTTCTCTGCTTTACTCAATCGCTTGGCACTTAGAATTCCAACATGGCCACTTCAAGATATTTTTAATAACAAATACATGTACTCCCACATATTCTTTAGTCACCACTCTCAGATGTTTCTGTTGAGTCAGACCTTTACATTATGTTGTTTAATAAAATGTGGTAAGTTTTGACATGTATGATTTTCTCATATAGGTAGTATAAACCCTCAGCCAAACAAATTCAGTATTTATCTCCAAAGGAGAAAACTGAGTTTTGACATGCAGTGAGGTTTTTTTTCCTTCCAGTAATAGATTTTTAAATTTGTGTGTTTGCTCTTTTGTGTAAAAGGTGCACTGACTGAATTTTAAAGATAGACAAAAATCTGTAGATATTCTCCTTTAAAAGAAAAAGAGATGAGCCCTACCCCCAACTGAGGCATTAAATTACTTTGCCAAAGTCACACTTTTAACTTATCTGATTAATCTGATGAATTCATTTGGTAATTTATCAGATTCAGGGTTACAGAATTGTATCATCTCTTTTGGTGCCATGAAATGATAGGAAATGCCACTTTAGGGGCTTTGGACAAATCATTGAACCTTTCTTGGTTTTATTCCCATTATTGGTAAATAGTGGGGCTAAAGTAGATAATTACTTCTATACCCTTTAGCTATAAAATTTCATGGTTATTGAATGTGAAATTGGGAGGCATTACTCATTTTCCAGAATTCCACACTAACTAACAGTTCATTAATTTCACTCTACTCCTGTTTTTTGCTAAACTTTGGTTCATATATTTTAGTGAACACCGTCACTTTTTTGCTATTCCCAGGATCCAAGTGAAAAAAGAATTGTAAAAGGCAGTGGGGGAAGAATAGCTTCAGTGCAGAAAGAAGGATGTTTCCTTTTTGTTACTGAAGCACCAAGGTGTCCCATCCTCTAAATTTGGCTGTTTAATGCAAAATCCAGGTGGTAAAGACCAAAGAGGACAAATTTTGTGTCTTTGTCTCTTTATTTCTCTGTCTCTGCCATCAGACAGGGAAGAGTGGATGTGAATAGCTGCACCACATGAAGAAAGCCCTTTTTGAAATTTTTAAAATTTTATTTCTTTTCCTCAAACAGAAAGAAGCAGACTTTACAAAAATTTCAATGACTTGTAATTAAAAAAATTAAAGTAAGCACAAAACTATTTTTATTGCTTAAAGCCGGGGCAAACTCCGAGTCAAGTAATTAATGACAATGAAAAGGTCTTTATAATGAATAAGGTAATAACAATTATATGTAGTGTCAAACTTTCATTAAAGGTTGAAGAAGCAAAGAAGAAGCACAAAAGTAGTGAAATGGAAGTATCAGAAAACATATATGATGCTGATGATAGTGGATTAATTCAACAGAGAAAGAGCAGAAAAACTAATAACCAACAGTTTCCTACCATGGAGAATGAAGATTCTGATAGGTAAGCCTATGTCAGTATTTAACAATAGATAATTGTTATTTTCCTATAAAACAAGTTCTCATTTGAGCTAATGTTCATGATTAACAAATTTTATATTTTTCTAGGGTTGTAGTTATTTCTAATACTCTTGTCCTTTAGCCTTAATACTAGAGTTAATTGGTTAACACACCACCGTATTACAGTATTAGAGTATTCTGGATTTGACTGTATACTTACCTTTACCAGTGTGTTGTATATTTAAATATATTTTATGTTACTAATTAGCGTCCTTTGATTTCAGCTTGAAGACTCCTTTCAGCATTTCTTGTGAGGCAGGTCTAGTGGTGATGACCTCCCTCAGCTTTGCTTTGTTTGGGAAAGCCTTTATCTCTCCTTCATTTCTGAAAGACAACTTTTCTGGATAGAGTATTCTTGGTTGGCAGGTTTTTTCTTTTAGCACTTTGAATATGTCGTCCTACTCTCTTGAAATCCATTGATAGACTTATGGGGGTTCCCTTATAATTTACAAGCCTCTTTACTTTTGCTGCTTTTAAGACTCTCTCTTTGTCTTTGATTTTTGACAGTTTTGTTATAATGTCTCCTGGCGAGGATTTCTTTAAGTTGAGTTTGCTTGGTGACCTATGAGCTTTAGGAACTTGGATATCCAAATCTCTCGCCAGGTTTAGGAAGTTCTCAACCATTTTTTCTTTAAATAAGCTTCTGCCACCTTCTCCCTATCTTCTCTTTCTGGAACTGCAATGATTTATGAATTATTTCTTTTGATGGTATCTGGTAATTCATGTAGGCTTTCTTCCCACTTTTTCATTCTTTTTTTCTTTATTCTCCTCTGATTGGATAATGTCAAAGCTCCTGTCTCATAACTCACAGATTCTTTCTTCTGTTTGATCCATTCTGCTGTCAGTGCTCTTTATTGCATTTTTCCTTTCATTCATTGTATTCTTCAGCTCCAAAATATCCATTTGGTTATTTTTTATTATTTCTATCTCTTTGTTAAACTCCTCATCTTGTTTGTGTATTACTTTCCTGATTTTATTGGGTTGTCTTTCTGTGTTTTCTTGTAGCTCACTGAGTTTCCTTAAAACTACTATTTTGAATTCTCTGTCAGGTAGATTGCACATCTCCATGTCTTTGGGATTTGTTACTGGAAAATTATTGTGATCTTTTGGTAGTGTCATGTTTTCTTGATTTTTTTTATGTTACTTGAAGTTTTGCATTGCTGTCTTTGAATTTGAAGTAGCAGTCACCTCTTCCAGTCTTTAATAACTGCCCTCTCCAATGTATCCCAACTTGCATTTTTTTGTTCCAGTGGTATGCTGGCACTTCTCTGCTGGAAACCTGGATTTCCACAAAGGCTCTCTCGTCTGTGGGTGATTGTCTAAGACAGTGTTTTCCAGGGGTTCCCTGGACATTGCTAAGAGTGGCTGGAGCCAGTTCATGGGCCATGCAGGGTCCACAGCTGGGCTGTGGTCTGTATGTCTGTTACCACTTGGGTGGGCAGGACTCTTCCCAGGTCCCTTGGTTTATGGTGCTGGATCCTGCAACTGCCACAAAGCCACTTTTGTCTGTGGATAGATGCCAAATTGTTGCTGGTGGTGGAGGGATACTATGAGGTACCTATTTTTCAGCCCTGATGCTGACATGACCCCAACATGTGGGTGTTTAAAAGTAAATTTTCCCCCCAAGATATTTCCTTGAGTTCTTCTTTCGTGTTTTATGTACCTCATGTTATTTTTAAAAATCATGCAAATTAAACATTATTATATATCAAAACAAAACAAAAAAAATATAGTAGAAATCTAATTATTACTCCCATGTCTAAGAGTCATTGCTTTTAGGTAGTGAACTTCAGCTTTTCATTGTAGCACTTGAGGTTCTTCAGAATGTCTTTCCAGACTCATCTCTCTCCTTCCTTCCATGTATTTTGTACTTTTCCTTCCAAGTTTCTCGGAAACACCTAGACTCCATGTGTCTAATCTTTGTGCTCACATTCTAATCACCAAGTAGAATGATTTTCTCCATTTTCTTTTCCTCATGACCTCCTCTGTTTATTTAACCTCTTCTGTAAAGCTTTCCTATGTTCACTTATAACTTTCATGTGTCAACTCTTACATATCACATTGTACCATAATTGTGTATCTGTCTTTGAAGCAAGGATTTGTATTTGCTTGCATATGGTTGGTACTTCATAACTGTTTTGTGAACTAATAAATGACTTATGATGGGTAAGAGTTGGAATTTTACAAAAATTGGTTTTTTATTCTTTATCAGTAGAATTATTAGAAAACATTGGCTTTTTAATGGATTTTTTAAAGTAGCGGTCCTGGCGTGCACATGAAGGAAGTAAAGAAAAAGGAAAATGAAAACTGGACATCAAAAGAATGTGTGATTACACCAATGTTTGAGAAGGCTGATTCACTGATTGGTGGTCTGCTACACATGAAGGATGACAGCAGTTTAAGTGGAGTAGATCAGGATGATGGCAGGTAAAATCTACAAATTCTTTTAGGTCAAGAAATATTAGCACTGAATACTTTTTCTGGAAATAGAACAGCATAATATAGTGTACAGGCCATGACAGGAGTATTCTCAACTATACCAGATGAACGCTGCTGAAAGGTTAAGATGAGGATGAGTGGCTTTGACCAGAAGTAGTTTCAATAAATATTCCCCATGGAAGCTGGACTGTAGTGAATAAGTATAAACGGCTCCTTAGGGAATATTTACTGGGAAAGGCAATAGAGAACTGGATGGTAACTGAAGAGGAATGTGGAGTTCAAGGGAGTTTCCTTTCTCTTTTTATGTTAAGATGGGAGTTTTTAGAGTATGTTTGTATGCTGTTGGAAATGAGCCAGTAGAGGATGCATTTATTCAGTTTAATCTTGTTTGCATGTCCAATATTAGAAAGCTTATTGATTGTATTACATTACCTTTAAAATATTATAGTAAACTAATTGTACATAATACTTCTATTCACGTATAGTTTTATGGTAAGGGCTTGTTCATTGATTTTGAAGTGTAATATTCTTATATAATTGAATATGCAGATGAGTACTTAAAAGTTATTCTATCATACGTAGATTTTTAAAAATTATATAATCATAAATTTACAAACATTTAGGCCATACTGAAAAGGATTTAATCATTCCTTGATAATTCTAGATGACAGTATCATCATGAGTGGCTATGGTTTTGTAAGGTGCTCTAAAACAGATTATGTTAACTTCATAGTGGTTTAGATTCCAGGGAAAAGGGTAAGATTTTGTTTATATTTGATAGGAAAAAAACTATTAACAATCTATCACAGATTATTACTTTTGGATTATAAAGTTCTAAATTACAAAAGTCATGCTTCCTATACCAAAAGTGTCATTAACACGTATTGTGCGCTAAGTATATGTTGAATGTATGAATAAACAGCTGAATGGGTGAATGAATGAATGGGTGAATGAAACCCTCATCAATGGGTTGATGAATTTCTTTACAAAAGCAAATCTTTATTGAAAATAGAATTCCAATATTGCCTGGGTCTAAAGTCTTTTTATTTTTGAAAAATATGTGTAAGATTCAGAAATTATTATTTATAGTTATAACTAGACATGGAATAATAATACAGATTCATTTGCTATCATATCACTTAAAAACACTTAAAAATAAATATTACCTTCTCATCATATTGTGAAACACAAGTGTTGAAGCCAGATTTCCTGGGTTTGAATTCTGGGTCAGCTGCTGATCTGCTGTATGGGCTTGGGCAAGTTACTTAGCCTTTCTGTGCTGCATTTCTTCCTGTGTAAAAAGGACCTAATGTATTACCTCTCTCCCAGAATTGTTGTGAGGATTAAAATGCCTTTAAGACATGTAAGGTGCTTATAATAATGCATAGCAATTACATAGTAAGTCCTCAAAAAGCTAATATCATGATTATTAAAAAAGGGTTTCTTTCATATAGGACTTAATACTTTCCAAATAGGTTTTAGTGCCATAAAGTTAGTTTTTATTGAAAATGACGATAACAAAAAACCCGGTATATTTCTTCCTATCAAATAATGCAAGTAACATTATGTTTTTCCTTTTCCTTTGATTGTCAGCTTAATCTAATTTAATGCTTTGTTAATATTATTATGGTGTATTTTCTTTGTCCTTTAATGTTACTCTTTCTATTTATTTTTTAATCTCTTTTATAGAAAATTAATTACCAATGCAAAGATTTCATGTAAAAAACAATAGGTTTAGGTATTCTTTGTATTTTAAGTATTTAATATTTGCCTGAAAAGAATCGTTTGTTTTTTTAGGGCTACAAAGGAAACATCTAATGAAAAGAACAAGGTAGAGTAAAAAATTAATTATAAAAAATATTATCCTGTAGTAAAAAATTACTTTGTGAAAGGTATAGTGGAAAAATAGAAAATCTTCCTTTGTGGTAGAAACATTTACTTTGAAAAAATAATTTAGAAACAGTGTTGATAAAATTATCCCTTTGATAAAAATCTGTTCTTTTAAGAAGTATCTGTGTTTTTACTTTAATAAAGAGATATTTATCACCTCTGTACACTTAGTATATTTTATAAGTATTTTGGGGACATTGTGAAATAGTATTTTTTATTTGTAGGTCAAAGAGCAAATTAATTCTATGGATGACCTTGATGACTTAACTCAATCATCTGAAACAGCTTTTGACGATTGCCAGATGCTTTACTCTAATTATAAGAATTCCATGTTGCTAATAGAACAACTTAGCATGGAGTGTAAAGGTAGGACCATGGTATAAATATGTATATTTATATGTATATTTTTGTGTATACTGTTGTAATATTTGGTAGAATTCACCAGTGTAGCCATTTGGGCCTGGAATTTTCTTTGTGGGAAGGTCTTTAAGTAGGACTTTAGTTTCTTTTTTAGATATAGGGCTATTTAGTTTATTTGTTCTTTCTTTTTTTTTTTTTTTTTTTTTTTTGCGGTACGCAGGCCTCTCACTGCTGTGACCTCTGCCGTTGCGGAGCACAAGCTCCGACGTGCAGGCTCAGCGGCCATGTCTCATGGGCCCAGCCGTTCCATGACATGTGGGATCTTCCTGGACCCGGGCACGAACCCGTGTCCCCTGCATCGGCAGGTGGACTCTCAACCCCTGCGCCACCAGGGAAGCCCTATTTGTTCTTTCTTGATTGAGCTTTGGTATTTTCCCTCTTTCAAGGAATTTACCCACTTCATCTGAGTTGTCAAATTTATTTACATAATGTTCATAATATTACTCTGTCAGTCTTTTAATATCTATAGAATCTGTAGTAATTTCTCATTACTCATTTCTGTGAAATTGGTAATTTGTGCCTTCTCTCTCTTTTTTTTTTTTTCATTATCAGCCTGGCTAGAGGTTTATCACTTTTATTCATCTTCTGAACATATTTGGTTTCACTGGTTTTTTAAAAACATATTTATTTATTTATTTATTTTAGGCTGTGTTGGGTCTTCGTTGCTGTGCTCAGGCTTTCTCTAGTTGCGGCAAGCGGGGGCTACTCTTCGTTCAGTGTGCGGGCTTCTCATTGCTGTGGCTTCTCTTGTTGTGGAGCATGGGTTCTAGGTACATGGGCTTCAGTAGTTGTGGCACGCGGGCTCAGTAGTTGTGGCTTGCGGATGGTAAAATGCAGGCTCAGTAGTTTTGGCACACAGGCTTAGTTGCTCTGCGGTATGTGGCATCTTCCTGGACCAGGGATCAAACCCGTGTCCCTTGCATTGGCAGGTGGATTCTTAACCATTGTGCCACCAGGGGAGTCCCTCATTGATTTTTCCATGTCTTTTTTGTTTTGTTTGTTTTGTTTTTTCTCATTGATTTTTTCTTTGATGTTTTTTATTTCCTTTCTTCTGCTTGCTTTGGGTTTACTTTGCTCTTTTTAAAAGAATATTTATTTATTTATTTTATTTTTGGCTGCGTTAGGTCTTAGTTGCAGCATGTGGGATCCTTTGTTGCAGCGCGTGGGCTTCTCTCTCTAGTTGTGGCGTGTGGGCTCAGTATTTGTGACACTCCAAATGGGGTGTGGGCTCCAGCGTGTGTGGGCTCTGTAGTTGCGGCATGCCGGCTCTCTAGTTGTGGCTTGCGTGTTCAGTAGTTGCAGTGGGCGGGCTTCATTGCCCCATGGCATGTGGGGTTTTAGTCCCCCGACCAGGGATCGAACCCGTGTCCCCTGGATTGGAAGGCAGATCCTTAACCACTGAACCATAAGAGAAGTCCCCTAATTTGCTCTTTTTCTGGATTTTTATGTTGGAAGCCAAGGTCATTGATTTGAGACCTTCTTTTCTAATATAGACATCCAGTGCTATAAATTTTCATGCAAGTAAGCAGCATTCCACAAATTGTAATATATTATGTTTTCATTTTTATTCAGTTCAAAATACTTTGTAATTCCTCTTTTCATTACCTCTTTAATCCAAGGATTATTTAGATGTGTGTTATTTAGTTTTCAAATATTGGAGTATTTTCCGAAATATTTTTGTTCTTGATTTCCAGTTTGATTGCTTTGTGGTCAGAGAACATACTTTGTATGACTTAAATCCTTTTGACTTACTCCTTTATTTTATAACCCAGAATATAGTCTTCTTTTGGTAAGTGTTCCATGGCTACTTGAAAAGAATGGTGGTGTTCAAGTCTACAGTATCCTTGATGATTTTCTGCCTTCTCTTTCTATCACTTATTCATTGAGGGGTATTGAAATCTCAGACTGTAATTGTGGATTTGTCTATTTTTCTTTGCAGTTCTCTCAAGTTTTGCTTCATATATTTTGAAGTTACTAGGCGCATAAACGTTTAGGGTTGTTATGCTTCTTATTAATTGACACTCCTCATTATGAAATGACCTTGTTTATTGCTGATAATGTTTTTTGCTCTGAAGTCTACTTTGTTTGGTATTAATATAGCCAGTCTAGCTTAGCTTTGTTTTGTCACATTTTAGTGCGGTATATCTTATTTCTAACCTTATTACAAATTTATGTCTGTATGTTTAAAGTGCATTTCTTATAGTTGGCATACAGTTGGGTCTTGCTTTTTGATCCAGTCTGACAATCTGCTTTTTCTTAAAAATTTATTTATTTATTTATTTATTTATTTTTGGCTGCGTTGGGTCTTCATTGCTGCGCACAGGCTTTCTCTAGTTACGGCGAGTGGAGGCTACTCTTCATTGTGGTGCACAGGTTTCTCATTGCGGTGGCTTCTCTTGCTGTGGAGCACAGGCTGTAGGCCCATGGGTTTCAGTAATTGTGGCATGTGGGCTCAGTCGTTGTGGCACATGGGTTTAGTTGCTCCATGACGTGTGGAAGGACCAGGGCTCAAACCTGTGTCTCCTGCATTGGCAGGTGGATTCCTGACCACTGCGCCACCAGTGAAGTCCCTGACAATCTGCTTTTTAATTGAGGTTTTCAGACCATTTTCACGTAATGTGATTATTGATACAGTAGGTATGAATCTGTCATTATGCTGTTTGATTTCTGTTTATCCCATCTGTTCTTTGTTCCCCTTTTCTTTTTCTGCCATCTTTTAGATTAATCAAGTAATTTTTATGATGTAGTTTTATTTCTTTTTTGTTTTTTTTGGTTTATTAACTGTAACTCTTTTGTTTCACTATTTTAGTGGTTGCTTTAGGGTTTACAGTATTTTACTTAGGGTTATCACAGTCCACCTTCAAGTAATATTGTACCACATCATATATAGGATAAGAATATTTCAAAATAGTTTACTTCCACTTCTTCTCTCCTTGCCAGATCCTCCTGGATCTGTGGGATTGTAGTTTTCATTAAGTTTAGAAAGTTGTTGGCCATTCTTTTCTTCAAATATATTTTTTTCTGTTTCTTTCCTCCACCTCTTTGGGGCATTGTATATTTAGCCACTTGAATTCCTGGTCAGGGAATTAAGGTCCCGCATGCTGTGCGGCATGGCCAAAAAAAAAAAAAAAAGGTATTTGTTCAATGTATGGATGAGTGAAGGTGAAAATGCACAGTGCTTTATACATAAAAATTACTCATATATTTCATTTCTATCTTTGTTTTCTTCCTAATGCAGATTCTGTTAGCTTATTGAAAATTCGGGATGCAGTTCTTTCATATGAAAGATTAATAGATCTTAAAAAAGATCACTGTGAACTACTTACAGGACAAAATAAAAAAATGGAAAGTAAGGTCACTGGGCTACAAAAGGAGCTATCAGAAACAAAAGAAATGAAATCACAGTTAGAGCATCAAAAAGTGGAGTGGGAACAAGAGCTCTGCAGCTTGAGGTATTGAACATCTTGGTTTTCAAGAAATATTTGAACTGTTTTTATTTACTGTAATACTACAGATGTGTATTTACTTTAATATTACGGGAAGTTTTATAATTGCTAACTTACCTGCTGGGATTTTACAGGGGAGAAAACTTCATTAGTATTGTGGAGTGTGAGATTCTTGGAAATAATACAGCAAGTTCTTAACAGTGGATACTTCTACTAATAATTTAATGTATATATTTCCAAATCATCATTTTCATGGCCATACAGAAGTCCTCCATACGAAGCCTCATTTTTTTGTAATCTCTTTTTTTTAATTTTATTTTTTTATACAGCAGGTTCTTATTAGTTATCCATTTTATACATATTAGTGTATACATGTCAATCCCAAGCTCCAAGTTCATCCCACCCCCCTGCTTTCCCCCCTTGGTGTCTATACGTTTGTTCTCTACATCTGTGTCTCTATTTCTGCCTTGCAAACCAGTTCACCTGTTCCATTTTTCTAGATTCCACATACATGCATTAATATATGATATTTGTTTTTCTCTTTCTGACTTACTTCACTCTGTATGACAGTCCCTAGATCCAACCACGTCTCAACAAATGACCCAATTTCGTTACTTTTTATGGCTGAGTAATATTCCATTGTATATATGTGCCACATCTTCTTTATCCATTCGTCTGTTGATGGGCATTTACATTGCTTCCATGACCTGGCTATTGTAAATAGTGCTGCAATGAACATTGGGGTGCTTTGTCTTTTTGAGTTATGGTCATTATTTTTTTAGCAAATTGAATGTCAGTTATTTTTCATTTTTCTGCATTATATTTAATGCTACAAGGAATGTCTCTTCTATAAATTCATTTCTACATTTCTGATTATTTATTTTGAATAAATTCTTTAATATTGTGTTATTTGGTTAAAGTATGAGAACTTTTTAAAAAGGTCTTTGATCCATGTTTCTAAATTGTTCTCCAGAAAGTTTATATTTCTTTACACTCCCACCCACAGAAGTATGAAATGGCCATTTTTCTCAAGACAAAATTTTTAAAAACATTTATGTAGTTTTATTCTTAACATATGCATGGATGAAATAAAAGGTAAAAATGGAAGGTGATTACTGATTAGTTTATTCAATATCTCTTTCATACAGAGATAAAATTAGTTCACACGTTTGTGCTGAAAGCACAAAATACTCTCTATTTAATTAATTAATATGGATCCTGCCTTACGGGATTTAAAATTATTTATTAAATAGATAATAATCAACAAGTTGAAAATGTTGCAAAAGAAGAAACATAAAAAGTGTGGGGCAACAGATATTAGACTCCCTAGCCTAGTCTTGGATTACAGTGTCTGAAGATATATGTTCTGTAAAAGGCATCTGCAGATTTTATCTGGCACTGTAAGTCATTTAGGGGTACCTGTAGTATTTTATGAAGTTGAAATTTTATTTCTAGTGAACTTATAAACTTGTTTCTAAACAACAGCTTCTCTTTTTAACTAGTAACTAAATTATCTGTCCTAAAGGAGGAGTAATTATGACAGTGTGGAAAACAGGGTAATTTTCGGCCTAACTTCACTGAATAATTTCAAAATTTCTTTCCTACACTATTCACCAGAGTTACTCTTGACTAAAACTTACTTAAGTGGCAGAATGTTTTTTCATTGCTACCTTTCAAGTATATATATCTTTATGAAGAGATTGAAGTGAGGAATTAAAAATATGAGACCTAGAAAGGAAAAAAAAAACTGGAGAACAGAAATTTCATTAGCATACTAAATCAGCGGGTGAAGAGCCAGATCATAAAATGAACTTTTTATTTTCCAACAAAACACATTTTAAGGTAAGCATATTTAACTGCAGATTCACCCTAAAACAAGAAAAAAAGAAGAGAAGAAATGCTGACAGGTTATATGAAAAAATTAGGGAGCAGTTAAGAAGAAAAGAAGAGCAATACAGTAAAGAAGTTGAAATGAAACAACAACTTGAACTCACTCTCAGAGCACTAGACATGGAACTGAGGACTGTGAGAAATAATCTGAATCAGGTAAGTTAATCTTTGGTGAAAATTTCAAATTTCCAACAGTATTTCATCAGTATTATTTGTAATATCTCTTTGATTTAATATATATTATTTAGGTTTAAAACAAATAAAAAGTGTTATCTCATCCTAAATATGAACTATGACATTTATAGCTTAAATTATTAATTTCTTGCCATTTTTAGCTTCTAATACATGCTCTGTGTATGTTTTCTGAATGGAAGAATGGAAGGTAAATTGAGCTTAATGATTAACATAATGATTGGCATTTTTGGTCCATTCGAAAGTAATATTCTTAATTCCAATCCATGTGTTAATTTTGGCTTTTCTATGTTAAAATACAGGGTAAATTGCCTTGAGACTGCGATGGAACTAGTTAAATGCTTTGTAAAAAGATTTTCTTTCACAATACTGTATCTCCCTGTATTTTTGCTCTGTGATAAGTTTAGCAGTCATTTAAATTAAAATCTTAAGTTATTCATGTGGGATAAATATCCTTGTGTTTATTTTAAAAGGCTACTTCCTTTTAACAGTTTTGTTTTTTTTTTAAATTCTGCTCTTAAACTTTTGACTTTTTTTTTTAATGGTATGAGACCAAAAACCTCATGAAATGTGTCTCCAGGTTGTAGAAGAGCGAAATGACGCTCAGAGGCAGCTTTCTCGAGAGCAGAATGCCAGAATTTTACAAGATGGAATCCTGACCAGTCACCTTGCCAAACAAAAGGAGATAGAAATGACTAATAAGGAAATGAATTCTGAGATATTTTCTTTAATCATTTTCAAATATTTGTGTGTACGTATCAGTATATGTATATAGTTTAAAAACCAATACTATACATCACAGACAGTGTAGAGGATACTTAAAACCTATTTAAGTATATTTGGGGGGAGGTGACGTTTCTCGTCCATTGGATATTTAATATTTTTAGTTCAAACATAATTGAATTATATTTGATTAAATTTAATTCAAGTAGTATTTTTAATTCAAATCCATTTGTCTGCAACAGTCAAGCAGTGACATACAATAGCCTCATCCAAGGAGCGGCTTTTAATATTTTCCATAGGAACTGATGAACTTTTCATAATCTGAAATCTATTGCTACCATCTAGAAAGGTCTGCACCCTGATGGCGGTTTAGGCAGGGAAGACCATGTGTGCTCCACCATCGAAAACACTACCCGACCAAATCCCAGCACTGAATACGTTCTTACCCTCTGCTTTGGAGTGAACATGTTAATCACTATGCACCTCATCATTTTCAGTGTCTAAATCAGAGTCTGTTCTTGGCTTCACTGTCATTTCTTTAACCAGTACCCCATCAATGACATTTTCACATCACTTACAATTTTTCAGTATCGTAAAAGCTGCAACATTAGTTGTAAAAACTTTTTTTTTTTTTTTTTTTTTTGCGGTACATGGGCCTCTCACTGTTGTAGCCTCTCCCATTGCGGAGCACAGGCTCCGGACGCACAGGCTCAGCAGCCATGGCTCACGGGCCCAGCCGCTCCACGGCATGTGCAATCTTCCCGGACCAGGGCATGAACCCGTGTCCCCTGCATGGGCAGGTGGACTCTAAACCACTGCGCCACCAGGAAAGCCCATAAAAACAGTTTTGAGCACTTAAAAAAATATATTTCCTTAGAATAAACTTACAAAATTACCAAAAAAAAAAAAAAAAAAGAGAGAAAACCCCAAAACAAACAAACAAAACAACATTATGGTTTTTGGCAGTGATTTCACTTCCTTGATAGATTAATAGAGAGGTTAGTTTATCCCTTCCACTGATGGTAAGGGGGAAAGGTATAGCCAGTTTAGAGAACGTCTTTTGGATGTCATTCTTCTACTTGTGAGAAAATTAACACTTTGCTCCATGTAGTGTCCTATTTCAGTACAAGGAACTTTTGAAAATAGTGATAGATATGCCATAATATTTATTTAGTGATAATTTATTGATAAGTATTTTATTTTTAGTGAAACAGTTCATTGTATTTCCCCCTACCTTACTATTTTAAGCATTATGAAGAGAGAATAAAAGTTATTGCAGCAGCGAATAATCTCACGATTTTCTAAGATCTCTATAAATTTTACCTTATTTACCACTAGTGTATGCACCATAGTGAAATATAAGGCTCATTTCATATTTATATGTTTGTACTAGAGAACTAGCTGTGGTTTGGTGTAAGAGGACTCATAGTAAAGTCAGAAGACCTGGAGAAAAGCCTGCAGCTTGCTTGTATTTTTGACTTCCTCATTTCCAGGACTGTCATAGCTAAATGAGTTAATTGATGTTTGTAGAAGTGCTTAGTACAGTTATCAGTAGATGTGATTCTTGTAAGTGACTATAAAAATATTAGAAATGTAGAATATTTATGGAATAGTCTCATGACTATATAAATAGTAGAAACATAGAATATTTATGGAATATTCTCAGGAAAAAAAATTTTTAGGAAATTTAATCTGTTGAAATATATACAGAGCTAAAGCCTCCCTGGTGGCGCAGTGGTTGAGAGTCCGCCTGCCGATGCAGGGGATACGGGTTCGTGCCCCGGTCTGGGAGGATCCCATATGCCGCGGAGCGGCTGGGCCCGTGAGCCATGGCTGCTGAGCCTGCGCATCCGGAGCCTGTGCTCCGCAACGGGAGAGGCCACAACAGTGAGAGGCCCGCGTACCACAAAAAAAAAAAAAAAAAAAAAAAAAAAAAAAAATATATACAGAGCTAAGGCTTTTACTATGGGGTAGCTGTATAGGTTAGATAGCAGATGTAATTTTTTTTAAGCTAGCAGGTGGTATTTTATTTTATTTTTTATTGAAATATAGTTGATTTACAATACTGTGTTAGTCTCAGGTATACAGCACAGTGATTCAGTTATATATATATATATATATATATAGATTCTTTTTCCAAATATTGAGTGTAGTTCCCTGTGCTACACAGTAGGTCATTGTGGGTTATCTGTTTTTTATATAGTAGTGTGTATATATTAATCCCAACCTCCTAATGAATCCCTCCCCCTCTTTCCCCTTCAGTAACCATAAGTTTGTTTTCTACGTCTGTGAGTCTCTTTCTGTTTTGTAAATAAGTTTATTTGTATCATTTTTTTAGATTCCATGTATAAGCGATATCATATTGATATTTGTCTTTCTGTCTGGCTTACTTCGCTTAGTATCATAGTCTCTAGGTCCATCCGTGTTGCTGCAAATGGCATTATTTCATTCTTTTTTATGGCTGAGTAGTATTCCACTGTATAAATATATCACATCAGATGCAATTTTTAAGTGTAGTCAGATTTATTAATCTTTTATTTTAAGCCTTCTGGGTTTGTTATAATTTAGAGAAAGGCCTTTCCAATTCTGAGCTTCTTAAGAATTCTCCTGTGGTTTGTTTTTTACTTTCATGGATTCATTGTCTTCAATTAAATTTTTGAACTTTTGAAGATTTCTGCTTGTAAGAAGTCTGAGGTTTGTATCCAACCTTGTTTTTTCCACTTGGATATCCACTTATTGCAGCCTTTTCATTGTATAAACATATAGGTTAGTCTTTCAGAGGAAATCATGAAATGTCAATTTATTGAGTACTAGCTAAAAATCTCCTTTATTTCACTTAGGTGTCCGATAGTCCTGAAAAAGAAAAAGATCTGTTACATAAAAACCACATGTTGCAGGATGAAGTTGCCATGCTAAGACTGGAAATAGACACAATAAAATGTCAGAACCAGGAAAAGGAAAAGAAATATGTTGAGGATGTTGAAATTGTAAAAGAAAAGAATGATGATCTTCAAAAGACAATAAAACTGAATGAGGAAACATTAACAAAGACAATATTCCAATATACTGGACAGCTTAATGTTCTGACAGCTGAGAATACAATGCTAGACTCTATGCTGGAGAATGAAAAACAAAGCAAAGAAAGACTGGAAACAGAAGTGGAATCCTACCGTTCTAGACTGGCTGCTGCGATACATGATCACCATCAAAGTCAGACATCAAAAAGAGACCTGGGACTTGCCTTCCAGAGAGCACGAGATGAGTGGTTACGCTTGCAGGACAAAATGAATTTTGATGTGTCTAACCTGAAAGATAACAATGAGATGCTTTCCCGGCAACTTTCTCAAGCTGAAAGTAAATTCAGTAGCCTAAAAACCAAGTTCCATCACACGAGGGATGCTCTCAGAGAAAAGACTTTGGTGCTAGAACTTGTACAGAGAGACCTAAGCCAAGCACAGTGTCAAAAGAAAGAACTTGAACACATGTATCAAAGCGAACAAGGCAAAGTGAATAAATACATTGGAAAGCAGGAATCCTTAGAAGAGAGATTATCTCAACTCCAGAGTGAAAACATATTGCTCAGACAGCAACTGGATGATGCGCAAAACAAAGCCGACAGTAGAGAGAAGACAGTAATTAACATCCAAGACCAGTTTCAGGAGATTGTGAAAAAACTTCAAGCTGAAAGTGAAAAACAAGGTCTGATGCTGGAGGAAAGGAACAAGGAGTTAATCAATGAATGTAATCATTTAAAAGAGAGAATGTATCAGTATGAAAATGAGAAAACAGAAAGAGAAGTAAGTATCCAAGAAGAGAAATAATTCTCAGACTTCCTGAAAGAAAATTCAAAGTGATTTTGATTATGGCTAAATGTTGAATCTAGTTGAATATAAATAATATATAGACTATAAATCTATAGACTGTAAATCAGCCTAAAAGCATACCTTGTATCCAGCAAATAAAGAATTAGACCTGAGAGGTACTTTACTTTGAGTAGAGACATTGTGTCACCTATGAAATTTTAAGAGATTAAGTTATAAATTGTTAATGGGTATAGACAGGTATTAGTAATTTACTCTTCTACTGCTAAGATAATAATTTTAATCTTTATGTCACCACATTTTAGTATCGTGATGAAGCAGATAAATGAAACGCTCAGATCTAAAATGAATTATTTTGAAATTAAGGTTCAATTGTGTGTATTACCTTGACAGTCAATTCCAGATTTCCCTAATGAACTGATGTGTTGATGCCATATCTCATAGTACTTTTCCTTCAGTAGCTTGTCATAACTTTTTAGTTGATATAATTTTATTTTTCTTCATGTCAATTTGAATTAATTTGGGAAATAGTTCAGCCTCAAACCATGTATTCTTATGACCTCTCAACTCTTTAAAGGCATCTACTTTTCATTAAATCATAATTTGGGATTAAAGTAGTGAGCTTTAGCAAAACTATACTTGCTTTAATCTTCCCACTTCTATTTATAATTTACTTGGAACATTTTTACAAATAATTTGCTCATAATTCTCATTTCAAGGCTCAGCTACTATCATTTGGATATAAATCTGTCCAATACAAAGAGAATTGTAGCTCTCTGTGACTTATTAATTTGGCATTGGACTCCCATTTTTAGACTAGTGAGGGGTGGCAGATTCATGAGTAGCAGGAATAAGGTGTGGGACAGGGTCATAGGGGCTGCTATCAGGAGGCAGAGGGAGGCCCTGAAGGTCTCATTTTAATTCTAGGAATTAAAATGGGAATGACCTCATTTTAATTCTGAGATAGGAATCTATTGAGCACTGGATTGAATATGTGAGGATCTCTGAAGTTAATGGAAGCCTCCAGTAGAGAAGAGGGAAGATGTTCCCACCACTCGTCCCACCTACACACCCATTTCTTTCTGAGACTTGAGGAGGTCCTCAAGATCAGCAAATTGATCGGGAAGGGTGGGGAGTGGATAGTGGGACTGAATCCATTGTCTAAGTAACTTAATAGCGGTAAGGCCGGAGGGTAACACCTTCTGTGTCTTAAACCAAATTCAGTGAGCAGGAAGGTGCACATACAAGAAGAAGGAGACAAATTGATGTCTCTGGTGATAGTTTTCAAAGTACATAGGTTGGAATTATCTATTATTAACATAACTTAATAATAAGGTAATTTATAAAATCAGTGACAGAGTATCTTATTAGGCACTTGTGAGACAACTTCAACAAGAACTGGCTGATACCCTAAAAAAGCAATCTATGTCAGAGGCTTCACTGGAGGCCACGTCACGTTATCGTACTAATTTAGAAGATGAGGCACAGGATTTAAAGAAAAAATTACGTCAAGTCACAAGTCAGGTATGTATGAAATTTAACGTGTCAATACTTAATGTATAGGATAAAGTGTTTTAGGACACTGATTTTCATGGACGGCTTTCTTTTGTATTTTCGTTAAAAGTAAATTTATTACAATTTTGTTATCTTTATAATGCACTTGTTTCTTAAACTCTGACTTTCATCCTGCCGTTTGCATTATATATTTTTTCTTACAATATTTACCCTTAGGAAACTTGAGAATTGTGCGTGATTCCTCACAGAAGTTGAGAGACTTTTTTTTTCTATTAAACAGTATTTTTTAGTGATATCCCTACTACCATGATGAAGCAAGCCAGATAAAATCAGAGGATAATGTTTAATGGAATGTTCCATAAAATTGTCATTTTTCATCTTCACTTTCGGGAATGGATATAGTATCTGTGTATATTTATTTCATGGATTTCCGAATAACTTGTGCAGAAAGGTCATTATACAAACCAGTTGAAGTTAGGCAATGCCTTCATTTTCTTTTTATTTTAGATATATTGTAAAAGCGTAGAGATACTCAGATCGTGTATAGTATGTATACCCCAAATAGAAAATTAAGAAAATTATCTAGATCCTGCCATTGTATTTTTAAGAAAACTATTGAGATAATTCACATATCATATAATTCACCCATTTAAAATGTGTAGTTCAATCTCTCCTTGTATATTCAGAGAGTCGTGCACTTGGCATCAATTATAGAGCATCTCCATCACCCCCAAAGGAAAACCCTGCATCCCTTAGCCGTCACCCATGGCCCCCATCTCCCTCAGCCCCAGCAACCACCAGTCTAATCTCTGTCTCTGTAGATGTGCCTATTCTGGGTATTTCATATAAATGGAATCACACAGTATGTGGTCCTTTGTGATTAGCTTTTCTCATTTGACGTAGCATTTTCGAGATTCATCCATGTTATAGCGCATATCAGTACTTCCATTTCTGTATGTTGTCGAACAGCACATTATGTGGCTAAGCCGTTCATCCATTCATCAGTTGATGGGCCTTTGGGTTATTTCCACCTTTGGGCTGTTAATAATGCTGCTGTGAACAGTCATTTACAAGTTACTGTGTGGACATAATTTTTATCTCCCTGCTGTTGGGTTTTATCCTCTGAGTTAATTGGCTGATTTCACCTTTTCTTGGCCTTTACTCATGCTGTCCTTTCTGTCTTTACAGTTTCTTTTCCTCCTGCCTAATCCTCCATTTATTCAGACCTGGCCCCCAGTCTTCTCCATGAAGCTCTCTCTCTGACTGTCCTAGCTCTCATTGACCCTGTCATCTAGTCTGTGAAGAAGAGTTTAGCCCTTAATTTTACACTGTTTTAATTTTTTTCATGAGAGAGAATCTCGTCTAAGTATAAATTTGTCTAACAGGGAATATTTATTGATATGCACGGCACCTGTCTTGCATAACTTGAAAATATTTTAGCTTAACAGTTGCTGGGATACAATTAAGTACTTTATACCATACCAATAACTTTTTCTTGGAGATATTGCTATAATCTTTTATTAAAATGTATTTTAAGCAATTAAATATACAATTAAAAGCTCTTAATCTAATAGAGGAGAATTGTTCAATTAAATGCTCTTTTTTTTTCCCCTCACTCTGGAAAAAAAAATCTAAATTTGCCTTCCTTCATTATGCAGCCAGAACTGGGGATTTTCACATTGATAGCATTTCACCAACTGTAAAGCTCTGTGGATAGCTTCTCCGATATCCATACCACATAACCTTAATTTTCTCATCCAAGTACTTTCTAGACATAAACAGTTGCTGGGAGTGAATTGATTCAGAACTTTGATTTAACAGTAGGGTGATATTTCCAAGCCAGTGACTTAACCCTTCCTCTGATGGTCATGTAAGTTATGTACCACTCAATCCAGGAGGTGCTATTTGCTTATTAGTCCATGATCACTGCCCACTGAGTAGTACAGAGAGGAAGTAAGTTATAAATTATTGTAAGTGGAAAAAAGGACTAGTGGAATCAGTGAAAGTTTTTGAAGTACTGGGCACATACATTCTGGTCCTCATGCTCCCTCTTTACTGCCAATTTCAATGGTATGGAGAATGATTTCAGTGTGACTTGTACAGGAGACCACTTCTGTTGGCATGCCATCTGCCTAAAATATCAAATTGTTTAGAACATAAAATACAGCAATAGTAATAATTCTGATTGTAAACACTTAGCATTTACTATGTGCCACGTACTTTTCTAAATAAGTTATGTATACCCCCCCCCCCAATTTAATCTTCCCGACATCCCAGTGAGGCCAGTGCTATTATTATCTTCATTTTACGGCTGGAGAAACTGAGACACAGAAAATTTAAGTAATTTGCTCAAGGACATACAGCAAATAACTCGTGGAATTGGGACTCAGACCCATGCATTCTGGCTCCTGTGTAGATACTACCTCTCACACTAGTCCCTGAAGCATCTGGTTGTCACCAACAGTAGTTTGTAGTATGAACGTTCATAATCACTGGAAGAGCTGTGGTCATTCACATATGTGGATATTTAAAATTATAGTTGGTATAGAGCGTGGAGTAAAAAATATAAATGTCTTTCCCCATTTGGCCAATTTATAAATTTGTGTATTTATTTGATAAAATATAATTTAAAACATGAATGATGTTGTGGTTTAGTACTAGAGGTCAGTAACTTGTAGAGGGCCAGATAGTAAATATTTTAGGCTTTGTGGTTCACAAGGTGTCTGTTGTAGCAACTCAACTCTGCTGTTGCAGCAGGAAAGTAGCCATAAACAATATGCAGATGAAAGACATAAAAACAGATGATGGCGGATTTGCTAGATTATCAGTAATTTAAAAAAATTTTTTCTCCTTTTAGTTGCAAGAAGCACAGGATCGACGTACAGAGGCCATGAGATGTGCTGAGAAGACGCAGGATCACATCCAAAAGTACAATTTAAAGCAGCACAGAAAATAACTTAGTATAAGTATAGAGCAGATAAGCAGTATAGTATGAGAATTATATCAGTTATGACAATAAATACATCATTGTGAAGCTGGGTAAACATTTCAGCTTTGAGCTATTTTGAAATGCATAATTTTTCTCCACTATTTCTAAATTTTTCACATTATCCACAGAACACAACTAGAAAACGGCACAATTGCCAAATCATCTACTTTTCAAAATTCTTAGAACGTATGTAATTGAACCTGCAGGTGTTTGTTCAGAAACTGTGTGGTATTTTAAAATCTATGTGTGAGAATAATAATTTTAAAATATGCATTTTAGGCTTGAAATTGAAAATGCCAAGTTAAAAGCTACAGTCAAAAAGCAAGCGGACAAAATTGAAGAGCTTCAGAAAAACCTGTTAAGTACAAGTTCAGTAAGTCAATCTGTTAATTTCTGTCATGCTGAAAAGGAATTTTAATTTTTTTACTAGTAATATATAAGAATATTTTGGACAATATGAAAAGTCTCATTGATAAAAGAGTTTATTTTTATATTGATACTACTTGCTACTGGTAGCATAATTCCTCTTTGTAGAGGAAGTTGACTGAAATAATAAAATTGATTTTTATAGTAAGACTTTAATTAAAAAGATGGTGACAGTCCAAAAGCAATATTTTATATATACCACATTTTGTTTATTCATTCATCTGTCAATGAACACTGTGATTTTTCCACCTTCTGGCTATTGTTAATAATGCTGCTATGAACAGTGGTACACAAATATCTGTTTGAGTCCAGAAATTTGAGTAATGATTTGATCTAGAATTCTGAACTTCCCTTGTAATCTAAACCCTCCACTGCTATTTTGAGAATGAATTACTTTTAATGTTGTAGTTCATTTTCTTTATCAAGAAGGAATACTAGGTCACTATGCAAGCATTTTTCTGAAAGGAATGTATTTTTTCCTTTCTTGGATTATATTTTACTTTATTTTTTAAAGATTTTTTTGATGTGGACCATTCTTCAAGTCTTTATTGAATTTGATACAATACTGCTTCTGTTTTATGTTTTGGTTTTTTGGCCAGGAGGCATGTGGGATCCTAGCTCCCTGACCAGGGATCAAACTTCCTGCATTGGAAGGCAAAGTCTTAACCACTGGACCTCCAGGGAAGTCCCCCTTTTTTCTTTAAAAAAAGAAAAGAGATGCCAGTGAAAAAGTAGAAATGGCTGCTCAATCAGGGCCTTACATAGTAACAGGTGCTCCTAGCATAGCAAGTTCAGGAACAATTTTTCTCCCAGACACTTGAGTTAATCAGCCTTTCAAAGGTGTAACAGCCAGTCTCAGAAAAGACTGATGTGTAATCCAGGATTCCAATTTATCAATGTATAGTGAAAGCTATGTAACTATTTACCAAGCAGAAAGGGATTCTCCTGCCATTTATACTCTCCTTTTTAGGGGAAGCTACCTATGATTTAAAAATCAGAAGATTCTATTGTGAACCCTAAGTTGGAGGGATGAGGTAGATGCACCTACCAACTCGTTTCTTTCCATCACAATAGTTAGATTCATGCAGTGTCATTATACAGATATACCTGTCAGGGGGACTAGAACATTCTATTGACTGGCCCTTCTTGTGTTCAAAGAAACATTGAAAATTATTTTTTCTAGACTTGATATGCATTAGTCACATTGTATTAGCATACTTTTCATACAAGTGACAATACAATATGTTGACAAAAGGAGTGTCATGTGAATGAGAGTGCCAGATGTCCCCTTACATTGTCAAACAAATCTATTCGGGTATCAGAAATTGAAAATTTTGTAAGGATACCCCACACTGATTAAGCGTATTAAAAAAAATAATGAGGGATTTTCTGTAGATTCCTATAGAAATGAGTTAGGATTATGACATAGAATTATTGACCACTTTAAGGTCTACACAAATCAAAAATTTAATGAGAGAGCTTTCCACCAACTCAGTCAGTAGCCCTGGCTTCTCCTAAAGTTCTCACCTCAGGAATCCCCAGGCCAGAGCCAACCTGAGTTAAGATATATGGTCAGCACAGTGTTGAGATGAAGAATCTGGTCTGGGAAGAAGAGAGAGCTCTAGCTGACTCAAGACTCCAAACACTATAGTTGAGTATTCACCTGAAAGGAGTGTCAGAAGACTTCCATAAGGTCAGGTCTCTATGGAATAGGAAATTATTCAAAAGAAAACAAGGGCAGGGACTTCCCTGGTGCAGTGGTTAGGAATCCGCCTGCCAGTGCATTGGACATGGGTTTGATTCCTGGTCCGGGAAGATCCCACATGCCGGGGAGCCACTAAGCCCGTGCACCACAACTACTGAGCCTGCACTCTAGAGCCTGCAAGCCACAACTACTGAGCCCATGTGCTGCAACTACTGCAGCCCACGTTCCTAGAGCCTGTGCTCTGCAACAAGAGAAGCCACTGCAGTGAGAAGACCATGCACCACAGTGAAGAGAAGCCCCCACTTACCTCAACTAGAAAAAGCCCACACGCAGCAACGCAGATCCAATGCAGCCAAAAAAGAAAAGAAAAAAGAAAACAAGGGCAAATAATTGATAATCTGATCCTTGTGAAAAACTTCCGCATTATAAAAAAAAATAAAGACAAAGTATGCTGGTCAACATCCTAAGGGTGAGGCTGCCCCCCAAGATTAGAAAATAACACTACACTCAAAGTAACACCAATAAGAATAAACATAAGGTGTCCAAGAATAGCTCTGTACAAGGATAATCCACACTGAGTAATGGCTCATGAGTGTGGCTGAGGATGTTGTCTATGAGGAGCAAGAAGGGGGAGAGAAAATTACAGGTGATCTCAGCAAAGGGGTCAAGGCTGGAAAGGCAGGTTAGGGAATCTGGTACGAAGCCTTGAGATGTAAGGAGCCCTGAGAGAATTTAGAAAGAGGATTAGAAAGGGTCAAGGACTGAACATCAAGGGTTACTGTCATTCAGACTGAGGTGGGCTCAGAGGAGCAGAGGCAGAGTGTGGTCATGTTCGCGATTGCTGCTGAGAAGTGAAGCAGGGTAAGGACTGAAGAAGAAACGGTTCTTGATGACCCTCAAAACTTTTAGTGGAGTTACAAGATTGAAAGTCAATTTAGTGTAAAAGAAGAGAATAAGTGATGAAAGATGAATTATGGATGAGACCATGCGTTAAAGAATGTAAGAGTCACAAAAGCCCAGGACCAGATGGCTTCTCAGGCAAATTCTATCAAGCATTTAGAGAAGAGCTAACACCTATCCTTCTCAAACTCTTCCAAAATATAGCAGAGGGAGGAACACTCCCAAACTCATTCTACGAGGCCACCATCACCTTGATACCAAAACCAGACAAGGATGTCACAAAGAAAGAAAACTACAGGCCAATATCACTGATGAACATAGATGCAAAAATCCTCAACAAAATACTAGCAAACAGAATCCAACAGCACATTAAAAGGATCATACACCATGATCAAGTGGGGTTTATTCCAGGAATGCAAGGATTCTTCAATATACGCAAATCAATCAACATGATACACCATATTAACAAATTGAAGGAGAAAAACCATATGATCATCTCAATAGATTCAGAGAAAGCTTTCGACAAAATTCAACACCCATTTATGATAAAAACCCTGCAGAAAGTAGGCATAGAGGGAACTTTCCTCAACATAATAAAGGCCATATATGACAAACCCACAGCCAGCATCAATCTCAATGGTGAAAAACTGAAACCATTTCCACTAAGATCAGGAACAAGACAAGGTTGCCCACTCTCACCACTCTTATTCAACATAGTTTTGGAAGTTTTAGCCACAGCAATCAGAGAAAAGAAGGAAATAAAAGGAATCCAAATCGGAAAAGAAGAAGTAAAGCTGTCACTGTTTGCAGATGACATGATACTATACATAGAGAATCCTAAAGATGCTACCAGAAAACTACTAGAGCTAATCAATGAATTTGGTAAAGTTGCAGGATACAAAATTAATGCACAGAAATCTCTTGCATTCCTATATACTAATGATGAAAAATCTGAAAGTGAAATCAAGGAAACATTCCCATTTACCATTGCAACAAAAAGAATAAAATATCTAGGAATAAACCTACCTAAGGAGGCAAAAGACCTGTATACAGAGAATTATAAGACACTGATGAAAGAAATTAAAGATGATACAAATAGATGGAGAGATATACCATGTTCTTGGATTGGAAGAATCAACATTGTGAAAATGACTCTACTACCCAAAGCAATCTACAGATTCAATGCAATCCCTATCAAACTACCACTGGCATTTTTCACAGAACTAGAACCAAAAATTTCATGATTTGTATGGAAAAACAAAAGACCCCGAATAGCCAAAGCAATCTTGAGAAAGAAAAATGGAGCTGGAGGAATCAGGCTCCCTGACTTCAGACTATACTACAAAGCTACAGTAATCAAGACAGTATGGTACTGGCACAAAAACAGAAAGATAGATCAATGGAACAGGATAGAAAGCCCAGAGATAAACCCACGGACATATGGTCACCTTATCTTTGATAAAGGAGGCAGGAATGTACAGTGGAGAAAGAACAGTCTCTTCAATAAGTGGTGCTGGGAAAACTGGATAGGGACATGTAAAAGTATGAGATTAGATCACTCCCTAACACCATACACAAAAATAAGCTCAAACTGGATGAAAGACCTAAATGTAAGGCCAGACACTATCAAACTCTTAGAGGAAAACATAGGCAGAACACTCTATGACATAAATCACAGCAAGATCCTTTTTGACCCACCTCCTAGAGAAATGGAAATAAAGACAAAAATAAACACATGGGACCTAATGAAACTTCAAAGCTTTTGCACAGCAAAGGAAACCATAAACAAGACCAAAAGACAATCCTCAGAATGGGAGAAAATATTTGCAAATGAAGCAACTGACAAAGGATTAATCTCCAAAATTTATAAGCAGCTCATGCAGCTCAATAAAAAAAAAAAAACAACCCAATCCAAAAATGGGCAGAAGACCTAAATAGACATTTCTCCACAGAAGATATACAGACTGCCAACAAACACATGAAAGGATGCTCAACATCTTTACTCATTAGAGAAATGCAAATCAAAACTACAATGAGATATCATCTCACACCAGTCAGAATGGCCATCATCAACAAATCTAGAAACAATAAATGCTGGAGAGGGTGTGGAAAAAAGGGAACACTCTTGCACTGCTGGTGGGAATGTGAATTGGTACAGCCACTATGGAGAACGGTATGGAGGTTCCTTAAAAAACTACAAATAGAACTACCATATGACCCAGCAATCCCACTACTGGGCATATACCCTGAGAAAACCATAATTCAAAAAGAGACATGCACCAAAATGTTCATAGCAGCCCTATTTACAATAGCCCCCAGATGGAAACAACCTAAGTGTCCATCATCGGATGAATGGGTAAAGAAGATGTGGCACATATATACAATGGAATATTACTCAGCCATAAAAAGAAATGAAATTGAGCTATTTGTAATGAAGTGGATGGACCTAGAGTCTGTCATACAGAGTGAAGTAAGTCAGAAAGAGAAAGACAAATACTGTATGCTGACACATATATATGGAATTTAAGAAAAGAAAATGTCATGAAGAACATAGGGGTAAGACAGGAATAAAGACACAGACCTACTAGAGAATGGACTTGAGGATATGGGGAGGGGGAAGGGTAAGCTGTGACAAAGTGAAAGAGCGGCATGGACATATATACACTACCAAATGTAAGGTAGATAGCTAGCGGGAAGCAGCCGCATAGCACAGGGAGATCAGCTCGGTGCTTTGTGACCGCCTGGAGGGGTGGGATTGGGAGGGTGGGAAGGAGATGCAAAAGGGAGGGGATATGGGAACATATGTATATGTATAACTGAGTAAATTTGTTATAAAGCAAAAAGAAAAATAAAAATTAAAAAAAGAAGAAATAAACGTTTTGATAAAAAAAAAAAAAAAAAAAAAAAGAATGTAAGAGACCAGGGCTTCCCTAGTAGTGCAGTGGTTAAGAATCCACCTGCCAATGCAGGTTCGAGCCTTGGTCCGGGAAGATCCCACATGCCGCCGAGCAACTAAGCTTGTGAACCACAACTACTGAGCCTGCGCTCTAGAGCCCGCAAGCCACAACTACTGAGCCCATGTGCCTAGAGCTCATGCTCTGCAACAAGAGAAGTCACTGCAATGAGAAGCCCACGCACCACAACGAAGAGTAGCCCCTGCTCACCACAACTAGAGAAAGCCCGCATGCAGCAACAAAGTCCCAACACAGCCAAAAATAAATAAATAAAATTAATTAATTAATTTTAAAAAAGAATGTAAGAGTCCAGTAGTGGGAGTGAGGGAGAAAAAGGATGAGAGAAAAAGCTACAAGCATCAAGAAGAAGTTACATTTTTTTTTTTATGCGGTACGCGGGCCTCTCACTGTTGTGGCCTCTCCCGTTGCCGAGCACAGGCTCCGGTCACGCAGGCTCAGTGGCCATGGCTCACGGGCCCAGCCACTCCAAGGCATGTGAGATCTTCCCATACCGGGGCACGAACCCGTGTCCCTTGCATCAGCAGGCGGACTCTCAACCACTGCGCCACCAGAGAAGCCCGAAGTTACATTTTTATTTAGTGTACAGAAGACTTAAACTTTATTTAAAGAGAAGAATGGTTAATAGAAATGGAGAAATTGAAACCTATGGAAGAATGCTTACAGAGAATGAAAGGCTTTATCTTGTGTGGGAATTTTTCAAAGATTATATTAGTAAGATGTGATTTAACAAAACCTGGAATATCTTAAACCATTGATGAAAATGTTTCTAGGGCATCTTTAGAAACTAAAACGTAAATATAACCACTCTTTAAAAAAATTTCATTAACGTGTAAAAACCTCTGGGTTATTTATTTACTTATTTATTTATTATTATTATTATTATTTGGTTGCTCCAAGTCTTGGTTGCAGCAGGCGGGCTCCCCAGTTGCAGCAGGTGTGCTCCTTAGTTGTGGCATGCAACCTCTTAGTTGCGGCCTGCATGTGGGATCTAGTTCTCTGACTAAGGATTGAACCCAGGCCCCCTGCATTGGGAGCACGGAGTCTTATCCACCATGCCACCAGGGAAGTCCCAAAACGTCTGTTTTTAACAAATAAATTTTGGCAATTTAAATTCTAGAAAAATGATGAAATGATGAAAATGAAAAATCAATATAAGCTGTTTCAAGAAAAGTCATTATTTTTGTAATCCGTCCTTATTGGCATCAGGTTTATAAACTGTGTTTCACTATAAACGTATATTACTCATGAACTCATGAGAAGTAATATTTTTAAGAAAGAAGAGTAAGTCTCTAGGTTTTAAAAAATAATTAATTTTTTTTGAGGATGAAAAGGAGCAATTAAAGAAATATATTGAGTTAAAACAGTCTCTGGAATATAGTTTGGATCCAGAAATGAAGAAAAATAGTGAATTAGAAAAAGAGATTACTAGGTAAGATTTTAATATTTCTGATAATTTCAACAATTAATTGATTTAACTATAATTTTGTTTTATTAAAACCTTAGATACAAATTCATTTTATATGTGTATATTCATACTTAAACAAATCATCCATCCTATTTAAAAGTTTACTTTAGAAACTCACAGCACAATCTGAAACTATTTTGAGTGCCCCAGTACTACAGTTCCTCTTTAATGATTTCTAAAACAATAACAATAGTGTGCCTTGCATATAGTAATGTCACTCTGCTCTTCATCATCTACCTTGAATTTTTATGTCTGCAAGATATCTTTGCTCTTTTTGGGTAATCCTGCCTTCTTTTAGTTGTGTTCTTCCCCTTCAGCGTTCAAGTATTTTAATATCTAAAAACCTATTTGTGTCACTGTTTAACAACATCAAAAACTATCTTGATTTTGCTTATATTTTCTTTCTGCTCTAAAAGTTTAGTTCTAAAATATACATACAAAAACATATGTATGACTTAAAGAATAATAAAATGAATGATCATGTTTTGACCACTCAGATTAAAAAAAATAATAATAAGAGTGTTTCCCAATGTCTGTGATGCCTCCACACGGCTTCCTTTCTGGTTATTTGCTGAGCACAGTTAGCCCTCAGCATCCGCAGATTCAACCAACCTCAGATTGAAGGTATTCAGGGTGAAAAAATTCCAGAAAGTTCCCAAAAGCAAAACTTGGATTGGCCTCAGGTGGCAACTATTTCCATAGAATTTATTTACATTGTATTTGTAACTATTTACATAGCACTTACCTTGTATTAGGTATTATAAGTGATCTAAAGATGATTTAAAGTATACAGGAGTATGTGCTTAGGAGGACTTGAGCATCTGTGGATTTTGGTATTGTACTTATGGTTCTTCCCTGATTCTCATAAGTATTTTTCTCTCATTTAATTTTCTCTACATTGCTTGGCATTTTGTTAACATTGTGCTGGGCAAGATTTCTAGATCTCTTAAAACAGCTTGAAGAGACTGGTACACATTCTCTCTCTGCTGATTTCCTTTTTTATGAAGCTCAGCCTGGTTTTTTCTCCGTCAACTCAGACTCCAAAGATTTTCCTTTCTTGTTTCTTTTTCTATTTTGAGTGAGTGTCGATTTTTTTGTGTGTGTTATTTCTTTGCTTCTTGTAGAGGCTGTGGTCAGTAGGTACCAAAATGTCTTTTTGTGTCTTTTCAAAACATTCATATATGATATGCTCTTCTTCTTCAGCTTGGATACTGATGTCTGGTTTATAACTAGTGTTTAATAATAAGTTAGTATTTCATATTAACATACTAAAAATGGATACTAATAACAGCTTCCTTATAAGAACCGTATAATATATATATACACATGCTATATTAACTCTTTACTTAGCATGTGTCATAAAATTTTTCTTCATATTATTTACCTAAGATTATAATTTAGTTATTATGCTTTCAAACCATATTAGATTAGAACAGATGAGACAGGATTATAATTTATAGAGTTTATTTTATATGATAGAACATATATCTGTTTAAATAGTTATTAATTATCTACTCTTAAAGAACTTGACTTATTCATTCTATGCATTTCTACAGACTTAAGAAACTCTTAAAAATGCCAAGAAGGAAGTTAAATGAATATGAAAATGGAGAGCTTAGTTTCCATGGAGAGTTAAAAACCAGTCAAAGTGAAATGGATATTCAGATTAATATGCTAAAACATAAGGTAATTTTTAATCAGTTTTGGGACCCAAAAGTCACTTAATTGGGGGAAATATAAATCACTCCATGCTTTGAGCAGTGAAACATAGATTTGTCTCTTAATTTTTTAGACTTGATACCAGTAAAAAAGACAGCTTTTTCCTATATAATTTTTCCATAAAAAGGGCACACTGTTGACTGTTTGTGTCTTGAACCATGGCTAGTGATCTGAAGCTGAGCAGCACACCATTACCCCAAAGCATCCATTATTTTTTGGTGACAGCTTTATTGAAATATAATGAACATACCATGCAGTCCACTCATTTAAACTGTACAATTCAGTGACTTTTAATATATTCAAAGAGTTATACAGTTATCACCACAATCAATTTTAGACCATTGTCATCACCCTAAAAAGAAACGCTGTACTTTTTAGCCATCACCCTGTGCCAGTTTTCCCTTCCTCCTATTCCCAGCCCTAGTACCACGACTGTACTCCCTGTTTCGATAGATTTGCCTATTTTGGATATTTCATGTCAGTGGAATCACAGAATATGGGGTCCTTTGTGACTGCCTTCTTTCATTCAGCATAATATTTTTAAGGTACATCTGTTTTGTAGCGTGGATCAATACTTTCTTTTTATTGCTGAATAATACTCATTTGTATGGACATACCACATTTTATTTATCCATTCATCAGTTGATGGACCTTTGGGTTGTTTCCACTTTTTTGGCTATTGTTAATAATGCTGCTATGAACGTTCATGTCCAAGTTCCGGTGTGAACATATTTTTTTCATTTCCTTTTGGAATATACTTATGAATGGAATTGCTGTATCATATGGTAACTCTGTTTAAACTTTTGAGGACCTGCCGTACTGTTTTCCAGAGTGGCTGCACCATTTTACATTTTTATCCAAAGTGTGTAAGCATTCCAATTTCTCCACATGCCCGCCAACACTTGTCATTACCTGTCTTTCTGATTATAGCCATCCTAGTAGGTGTGAAGTGGCATCTCTCGTGGTTTTGATTTGCATTTTGCTGTTGACTAATAACGTTGAGGCACTTTTCATGTGCTTATTGTCTATCTGTGTATCTTCTTTGAAGAACTGTCTATTCAACTTTTTGCCCATTTTTAAGTTGGATTGTCTTTTTATTATTGAATTGTAAGAGTTCTTTTTGTATCCTAGATACAAACCTTCCATCGGATATAGGATTTTCAAGTATTTTCTCTCACTCAGGAGCTTGCCCTTTCTCCTTCTTGATGGTGTCCTTCAAAACACGGAAGTCTTTAATATTGATGAAGTTCAGTTAGTCGATTTTTGTCTTTTGGTGTCATATCTAAAAATTGCCAAATCCAGTCATGAAGATAAACACCTGTGTTTTCTTCTAAGAATTTTGTAGTTTTAGCTCTTGCATATTGACTTAATTTCTACATATGGTATGAGGTAGAGGTCTAATTTTATTCTTTTGTATGTGGATATTCTGTTGTCCCAGTACCATTTCTTAAAAAGACTATTCTTGTCTCATTCAATTATTTGGCACTCTTACAATCAGTTGGCCGTAAATGTGGGGCTTTCCTTTTACATTCTCAATGGTAACGCATTGATCTATATGTCTGTCCTATGCCAGTATCAAGTCAGATTTTATGAGAATTCTTTCTTCATCATCTTGCATCTTACCAGTTGTTTTATGTAATAATAAAAAGTCAATGTAGTGGAATGTCTTTAACTCTACTTCCGTGGAGGTTTTTTGCCTCTTGAAGGAACCTGTGGCCAGCTTATGCCTCACTGACCCCATGACACAATGGGAAGTAGGTTTACAAAGGTAAAGTCCATTCCTTTTTTTCTCCCTCCATTCAGACCTTTAGTTTCTCACCCAGTGCCTCCCACTTCACTCCAGTTTCCATCAAATCTTGGTCACGAGATCTGCTGACTTCGTCTGCTATCTGCTTCATTATGTTTAGCTCCTTATAATTCATAGACTCATCCATAGGTTTCACCATCTAGGAGAAGATTAAGTCTGGGCTGTCAGCTTTCCTCGTTGGAAATCTCTCTAAGCCATCATGTTGCAATTCACAATTAAATCATCTTTTGATGTGGTTCTTGTGTATAACACTCATGCTGATCTTGTTCTTGACATAGATCCTGCATTCTCAGAAACCACAGTTCCCTGTATCTACCTTCTTGGATTGAAAAAGAAAGAGATGCATAGCTGTACTTTATAGCTTAACACATAATGAATAGAATAACTATTTCATCCCATCCAAAGAAAAATTTTTAAGAGTATAGCTGTTAAAAACTAGGTAGGGCTTCCCTGGTGGTGCAGTGGTTAAGAATCTGCCTGCCAATGCAGGGGACAATGGTTCGAGCCCAGGTCCGGGAAGATCCCACATGCCATGGAGCAACTAAGCCCATGTGCCACAACTACTGAGCCTGCACTCTAGGGCCCGCAAGCCACAGCTGTGGAACCTGTGTGCCACAACTACTGAAGCCCATGCACCTAGAACCCGTGTTCCACAACAAGAGAAGCCACCGTAATGAGAAGCCTGTGCACCTCCACAAAGCGTAGCCCCTGCTCGCCGCAACTAGAGAAAGCCTGTGCACAGCAACGAAGACCCAACACAGCCAAAAATAAATATAATAAATAAAATAAATTTTTTTTAAAAAGGTAATAATTTATCTGGGACAAATAATAGATTAGTAATTTGAATTTCAAAATTTCAAAGCCAGTTTGTATGATATAGAGAAGCACTGTGGTACAATGTAAAAATGAGATATCCTACCTTCCCTTACAAACAAGCTTTAAGTAAGGTAAAGGAAAAATTGTATTTAATTATATACTGCCAAAGGACACTCCATTTGTTTTACTATTGAGAAGATTAAAAATGCTTCCATGATGTTTTATTTCCTCTCTGAGGAAAGGACAATGAAGATTGAGTCCTAGATTAATAAATATTCAAAGTTGCCTATCCCTTAGAATTTCAGTTAATTGAGATGAGGTAAAAAAGTCTGATTTTGGTAATTAAACTGACGATTTCTAGTTGTTTTTCAACTATTATACTTCATATGTCTCCTTGCTTACCAATCTTCCTTATCTTCAAACTTGAGGGGAAATTCTGAAGAGGCATACCTGCCTATGTGTAAGAAATTGTAAGTGAAGGGAACCTGCCCAAAACTTCCTCCTGAATAGTTCTTAGGTCTTTCTTCTAGTTATCTGCTTCTTCTCATCAGCATTGTTTGTCATTTTAAATTAATCTCAACATTTATTAGATTCCAGTTTATAGGAAACCAATTTCTACTGTGTCTAAGTTATGTTTCTTATTATCTCTTTTTTTTCATCCACTTTTCTATCTGTTTTTTCCTAAAAATCTCCTCAAAGTTTAGTAGCTAAAATAAGCAATGTTTATTTTGTTCACAATCTATACGTAGGAAAAGCATAGCCAGGACAGCTGGCCTCTCTTCCCCTCAGTTGGAACACCTACCCTGAACACCTAGGCTCTCTTTGTGGCCTGAGCTTCCTCACAACATGGGGCTGGGTTCCAAGGTTAAGAGCCAGGCAGAAGCTGTGTTGCCTTGTCTAACATCACCTTGCAATTCACACAGCATCTCTTTCACCATATTCTGTTCATTAGGAATAAGTCACTTATGCTTGGCCCATAGTCTACCTTTTTTTATGGGATAATTTTTTTCAAAAACTTATGGATACATTTAAAAACCAGCATAATCTACCCACTGGCCACAATTTTTATATTCCTTCCACATGAAAAATACACTTATCCCTACTCAGTTCCCCCACAAGTCTCAATTGTTACGGTGTCAGGCTCCGGCTTGAGTCCAGGATCTTACCATCTTTCACCAGGTACGGATGGGGATGAGGCTCCTGTGTGTGGTTTCTAGAGTATAGACCCTTGAGTACCAATGCTCTCAGTACGAAGACTTGAGAACTAAAGGGACAAATTTTCTGCCACCCACATACCCAACATTCTGTTAAACTGCTAAAGACTCCCCCATTCAGAAATGTAAAATGGAAGACATGCTGGTCCATAGCAGTTCTGCAATACAGCCTGATATCTGCTGCCAGCTCTGTGATTAGGACTTAGTCCCGACCATGGAAGTGATTCTCCTTTGCTGTGCCCTCTGAGCTCTTTGTTCTGTCCTTTTCATAAGAAATGACCTGTGTTTGCATCTGAGTAGTGTTTCTCAAGCCAGCAAGGGAAGAAAATGACACTGAAACCTGGAGGAAGGGGGACTTACAGAACTTCTAAGAAAATCCCAGAGGCCTCTTCTCATTTTGTACTGTCTTGGTCTCTGTTAATCCAAGCTAGCAAGCAGTGTTTTTGCTACCACAGTTCTCTTTAAAGCTTTGAATGTCCTGTGAATTTTATTGGGGTTCATGACATTGGGAAAGCTACCCTCCCAAATCTTTTTGAGATAAGCTCTTCCCCTTGGGCTTCTTGTGAAGCTGTTGTAGGATGGTAGGACGGGAAACTTTGTAGGATGATGCCTTTAAAATTCTTATGCTTTTTTAAGATCCTTAAAGGAATTTGAGGCACCAACTTAAGTCTTTCCAGGGTGTTAATAAAGGGTTGTACAGTCTTGGCTTCATCTTTAGACCATGTTTTCCTGGCAGCACCCTAAATCTGATCTTAGTCCAGAAGCTATTTCTCTGTTTTAGCATTATTTAGGCAGGTGGAGATGCTGTAAATGGGATACAGATAATTGAACCCAATGAATCCTGGATCCTTTATATTTAATAGTCTTTTTTTTTAGCTTATCCCTCTCAACAGTTTGACTTTCAGCTGCTTTGTAGCTAGAGTCCCCCTCCCTCCAGGTTGCTGTGTCATTTTCTTCCCTTGCCTAGAAGCTGTCACCTTCAGCCTCTTCAAGGGCCGTCAGGCTTCCATTAACAGTCCTGCGAAGCCCTGAGAATTTCGTGAGATAAGTGTCAAAGAATTTGTAGACAAGGGTTTTTTTTTTCTTTTTTTTTGCGGTACGCGGGCCTCTCACTGTTGTGGCCTCTCCCGTTGCGGAGCACAGGCTCTGGACGCGCAGGCTCAGCGGCCATGGCTCACGGGCCCAGCCGCTCCGCGGCGGCATGTGGGATCTTCCCGGACCGGGGCACGAGCCCGTGTCCCCTGCATCGGCAGGCGGACTCTCAACCACTGCGCCACCAGTTTAAAAACATGTAGACATGTTTTTAAACTACCACATCCACTTGTCTTGTCTTACCAAATAATCATTCTGTCTAAAGGGAAGTAGTTCTTCCCAACTCAGTGTCCTTGAAATTCCAGCCAGTTTTTTTGTTTGTTTTGTTTAGTATGTTCTCTTATTCTGTGGAAAGTAACAAAGCATTGCAAGAATTAATGGCATTTTTTTGTTCAGAAAAATGTATGGATCATCTCGCTAAACTATTACACTGGGAGATGTGATTTCTCCTTAACCCTGCGAAGCATTTCTCCTTGGAATGCAATTCAAATTAGCATAAAATATTTGTAGTTCAGAAAAAAGGCTTATGGCATTAGAAGCCATATTTACAAGACTCATTAGAGTCTGATTTTCCGAGTCTTATTTTGGGAGGCATTTATTAATTCAGCCCTAAATAACTCAATATGATATCCCTAAAACTTTAAAAATCATGGAGGGTTAAGATGGGGGTGGGGAAGGAGTAAGAGGCTTTCTACTAAGAGGTGACTTATAGTCATTTTATGGAGGAAAGGCATGAAACAATAGAAGAATAAAAGTATAAAATCAAATGCAAATTTTGTGTAACAATGATGACAGTGAAGGATATATATTTGTGGCTCTTGGTGGTTTGAACTTTTTTCTTCATTTTCTTAGTAATTCAAGGTCCTACACGCTACAATACAGACACCATTTTATTGTAACTGAATTTATTTTAAAAGTTGATACTGATTTTGAGTTAGGCTATTCTCAGTTTACCTCCCTAATTACCAAGCGATTTTATTTTATTCATGCAGATCGATGACCTTACAGCAGAACTGGAAACTGCATCTTCAAAATGTCTACATCTGGGTGCAAAAAATCAAGTTCTTCAACGGGCGTTATTATCTATAAAAGTAATGCAAAAGAAATGTGAAAAACTAGAGAAGAATAAACAGAAGTTGGAACAAGAAGCAGTGAACCTCAGAAGTCATATAGAAATGAATATGATAGAACACAGTCAAGTAGAGCAGTATAAATGGGAGGTTGAAGAAAGAGCAAGACAGGATATAATAGAAAAATTAAAAGAAGTCAACCTATTTTTACAGGTTAATTTTTTGTTCTGTAATGTGCTTTAATTCACTTCACTATAAATTACATTTCGGATGTATACACTTTATATGTTTCTTCTACTTCCCTTATAGCAGTTTGTTTTGTAAATTTCTGGAAGGAAGGTGGCATTTGTTTCTCCCTTTAAATATTTCAGTTTCCATCATTATTCTCACTAAATTGATCTTTCAGAACGATTCTCACTAGGGAATCATTTTATTTTTAAGACCAACTGGTATAAAACAAAACTATTAGGATGAAAAAATATTATGATTTAGAAATTGTACTATACTCTTGGATTATTCTTAGCTGTATTGTTCAATTTAAAAATTTTAAAATTGATCCTATTATTCTTTGAATTATCAGATTACATGAGTACGAATATAAGAATGATCCAACTTTAATTTTATAATTAAGATTTAACTCAGTTTACATTGATGATAAATATTTTTAAAGTTCAGCTTTTTTTTCACATTTAAAATTGCTCTCTGAATCATTGACACAAAACTAAAGGGAACAAATATACTATAATTATTCAGGTTATAATTATTTTAAACATGTATGTTTTTATTTGACTTTAGACACAAGCAGCATCTCAAGAAAACTTAGAGCAGTTAAGAGAGAATAATAATGCTTCAATAAGAAGTCCAATGGAACTCAGAATTAAAGATCTGGAATCTGAACTCTCCAAAATGAAAACTTTTCAAGAAGATTCTACTAAAGCAGAGTTGGAAAAATATAAGCAACTCTACCTCGAAGGACTAAAAGTTAGAAAGTCATTGGCAAATAAACGAAACAAGTAAGTCAAAACGTAGAATCATAGAAAATAAATTTAAATTTAGCTCATTAATTTGCCTCTAAAGCATAATTTTTATTGAGCCAGGTTCATGAGATTAGTAGGAGTGAAAGCTAACTAGATAGTATAACTTTGGAAAATGATGTTAGTAAGTGAAGTCACCTTTAAAATGTTAGTCCAGTTTGCATCTCCCCACCTTTTTGTTGGTTTTACATAACTTTATTTTTTATATTTTCCTATATTGGGTTGGCCAAAAAGTTCATTTGTGTCTTCCCGTAAGATGTTAGTGGAAAAACCCAAACGAACTTTTTGGCCAACCCAATAGTTAACCTGATTTAGTCTTTAAGCCAAGTGTTTTTGAAACTTTGTAATTTAGATAAAATTTCTTGTTGGAATTCCCGTAAGTAGAAATATTAACGAGTTTAATTATTTTTTGGAAGATTACCGCTTAAACGCAAAGCGTCACATTTTAGCATTTGGTAAATTTACTTGCTTGATTATGATCTTTGGTATCATCGCTAGAGGGCGCCCTGAGACAAACTACTGTATTTGAAGTTTTTCTACTCTACATAAAGGCATGCTTGTGAAATAAGGGGAAAGTAACAGAGGGGCGAAGGGCCGTATAATTCACAAAGTGTCTAAAAATAACACGGTGGCCTGCGTGAGGGTGTGCGTGGAAGACCGCAAGGGCAGATCCCACCCCCAGTGCCTCAGTAACAGTGTTACCGGTACCTGTCCGCAGCCTGTTAGGAACCGGGCCGCACAGCGGGAGGTGAGCGGCGGACGAGCCAGCAAAGCTTCACCTGCCGCCCCCCCATCGCCCCCCGTCGCTCGCGTTACCGCCTGAACCATCCTGACAAGCCCCATACACCCCCATCCATGGAAAAGTTGTCTTCCACGAAACTGGCCCCTGGTGCCAGAAAGGTTGGGGACCGCTGCTCTAGATTATTCCTCAGTGCCGAATGCTTAATTCCTCTGAGGTAATGAGTGAAATGTGTATACAGGGGTGGTGAAAGCAAATGCTTGAAAATGTCTTTGAGGGATGGTTTGTTTTTTCATCCCTGAACTGGTTTACTAAAGGTGGGTGTCTAAGTGCAGCCATCGCAGAAGGCAGCAAGCGTCACCTGTTAAGCCGTCTCCATCGCTGACGCCATTTCTCTCCTCTCCCGACTCTGACTGACTTGTTAGTTAAGGATCCCCCAGACACATATATACTTCTTTAGAACAATTTTACACCTAGAATTGTTTATAATAGGTCTGCTCTGACCCATTTTCAGTGTTAAAACGTGGTTTAATGGGACATTCCATTTACTATTATGGCAATTTAAGAAATGCAAATCATTTACGAATCATTTAGGGAAAATGCAATGAATGAAATTGGTGTTTTGCCATCTTCCCAGGACTAATGAGAGGCTGGCAGAGGTCAGTACCAAACTGCTGGTGGAGAAACAGCAGAAGAGATCTTTACTCAGCACTCTTCCTACGAGGCCAGTCCTGAAGCCACCTTGTGTAGGAAATATTAATAATAGTTTAGTGCTCAATAGATATCTTACTCCAGGAGAAAACTTAGAGATTTCTACCTCAAGTTCATGCCCTTCACATGAGAGCATGGGGATGTACTTGACCAAGGTTAGTTATACTATCCTTTTTTCCTTGGGTTTCAGATTTCTGATAATAATTCTTGTTTTTAATTTGGTGAAATTCTGAATTGTTTATTTGACTTACACACACGAAGTAAAAGCCATAATTAATTGTGCTAATAAAGAGACAGAAATTTTATGATTTTTTAAAGTCCCTGGATTTCTCATTTTCAAGAAAGATTTATCATTAACTTTATTCAGTAAATGTAATTAAACTGACACATTTTAAATTTCTAAAAACTGCAGTTAAATCCTATTTTAGAAATTAAATATTATTGCCTAATAACCAAAGATATACCTTCTAATTGATTTCAGTTTGGCAATGGTTCATAATCATTTTCAAGTTTTGCTGCACCCTAGTTTTTCTACCCCTAAGCATAAGTGAATGATTGGCATCCAAACACTTAACCATATATGGATTTTTTTTATTTAAAGGAATCCTAGATAAATCCTTTTTGTGAATTAAATAGATTTATAGCACTAAATAAGTTAATTTCTGTTTTTAAGTTAAATTTTTTTGTCATTTTTGTACATGAGAATGCATCCTTAATTGCTATTTTACTTAGAGCATTTTTATTGAATTTTTATAAAATGTCTTGATGAGCAACTGTAGAACATTTCTAAATACGTAAATAAAGCAAATATTTAAATTTTTAAAATGAAGTCCACTTATGTCTCTATCTTGCCATCACCTGGATGAATGATGACTATGATGGGGAGTCTTTAAACTGAAACTAGTTTTCATTGCGTATCATTGTTATTAAAATATGCATCTCACTCTGTGCACACAGGGTTATGGTTTTGATGGTGTTTTCATGATGTTCTTGATGCAGAGAAAAGTAGGCCTTGTTAAATGAAGTCTCCACCTGTTTTCTCATTTGGCTTCACGTCGTAAGAAATCATAGAAGAGCAAAGCTAAGGTTTCTTAGACAGTGCTGTGGCTAAATTGGGTCTAAGTGCTTCAGAGCCATGAAACTGGACTCCAGGGTCGAAAAGAAAATGCATGTCAAGCCCTCTGTCAGTTGCTAAGCATGATGTAAACTTAGAATGTTCTCATGGGTTGTCACCCAAAAACTCAAACAATGTATCATTTTACAAGATGAAGATGAAAGAGTGTGTGAATGCAAAAACAATGTGAGAGAAAATTTCTGCGGGAATTTTTTCCTTTAATTTTTTTGGAGGAAAGAGGCGTTTATTTTTTTAGTAATTCTAGATAAATCGAAAAATCGTTTATTTTAAACTCAATGTTGTAGTTACTAGGTATACATAGTTCCCTTGTGGGGTCTTTGCCAAATCGTGCTGGTTTTAATAAGAGAAATTGAAGAGCACTACTTAACTCTATCAAGATGCAAAGACGTCTCCATAATCACTACAGAATGCCGCGGAAGAGTTATTATACAGTTGTTGTTCACAACAACTTAGTAAGACTTACAGAAAGAAGGTGCCTTCTGGAATTGCTAGGAATATAATTATTTCTACTAGGAAAACATAAAATAATACTATGAGAGGTGTTAACGTACTGTCTAAAATGATAGAAAGAGGTGGGTTTTTGGATGGGACATGATAAAACAATAGCCTTCTAAAGGTTTTAGCTATGATTCTACAAAGTAAAATGTTAAAAATGGCATTAAGATTGCATTTGTTTATCATTCTCCTTTATTTGCAATGTTTTAACATTTTGGACTATTCCCACTGTGAAGTTTTATCTTACTCAGCATTGTCCCCTAACTTTAAGGAAAATAATTATAGCCAAGTACTGCTCTAGGTGTGTGGTTTCAGTTGTGCTGGTTGTAGCAGCAAGCTTACTCCATGTACCTAACACAGATTTATTACCTCCCTCACCAGTACATGAAGTTCAGTCTTAGCAGTTGATACCATTGTGGGGGTAGGAGATTACTACGTATCGGTCTTACTAATTTTACCCTCAGTTTTCACATTCTAGTTAATTCTGGGATGTTTGGTCCTATATATCAGAAGTAATTTTACAGTTTTTTTCAATTGTGTTATTTAATTATATTATTATAAAATTCAAAAAGTTAACATTAGCCAAAATAGCTACATCACTGTTAGATTTTCTTGCACATAGAATTTTTTCAAGAACTGAAAACTTAAAAATCTATTCCAGACAACTTTATAACAGACACAATCTCACTGGTTTAAAGATTTTTTTATGTTCAAGAGTTTTTAGGTATTTGTGTGCCGAACACGATGCATGGCCACAGTAGTTAATAAATGCCCTTTAAATCTGTCTTAAGTAGGAGGATTACATTTTACATTGACTGATTTTGGACTTTTGGTGCATTACTGACACTTTGAAAATTTTTCTAATGATTTATTTAAGTAATTTAAAAAATTGCTCAAATGTCCATTCAGTTTAGCAACTCTCTTTCTAAATGTGGTCATACAAATGCACTGAAGCTAAAACAATTAATATTCCTAAGACTGTGACTTTTTATATGACACAACATTTTGTGTCTCACCAGAATATTGAGTCACATTTCTTTTAAAAAAAATAGGCCTCGTGTTTACATCACCAAGGCAGTGCCTATCCACTCTTGAGTTTTAACTCTAATCAAATTACCGCAGTAGTTAAGCTAGTTTCTCATAAGGCACAGGCAGAGTTCAATAAACTTGTTTATTGTCTCAGTTTATTATATCAGTATAATCCTTCTTGTTCCCACTTCATTTTGTCCACATGGACAAATGAGTAGGCATTTTATCTTTTGAAAGATAGAGGTAATAGTTCAACTTCTTAACAGTTCTTTTTCTTTCATTCATTTTTTTTCCTGTACTTAGTTTTTCAGCTCTTTGATCTACAAATTCTTCCTCAGTTCTTCTCTCTGCAGCAAAATATATGTACTTAATATCTACAGACTGCCAAGTGTAATTTCCTTCATACCTTAGCCTGTTTACAATTGGATAATGAATTGAGGTGATTTAAATGACTTTATTTTATTACATTTTCGTGACATTTAAAATGAGTGATATCAAATTTTAAAAGTATCAATAATTACTGAAAATAAATTAACTTTGGAAATGAGTGTGCATGTGTATGTGTGTGGTGTGTATATATTTATCAAATTGGTCTTAAAAAGAGAGTGCAACATTATTTTCCAGCCTGCAGTCTCAGATATAATTTAACAGTAATACATTACGGTTGGGTGACCGAACACATACTTGTTGTGCTTCATATTGTTACTGGCTTCACTACGTTTCTTTCTAAAATGTTCCTTTCACCTTTCCCCTACTTTATAGTGGGGGTTGTTTTGAACAATGTACATTAATTATAAAGTCAGGGAAGAAGAAGAAGACGTGCCCTCAGTGTCGTGTGGTCCTCTGCCTTGTTGGAGCTGTGGTGGGTAGGTGGCAGATGACACTTCTCTTCCCCTTCTGAGTTCAGCACGCGGGAGTCAGCAGCTAGAGATCAACTAAGGAGCTTTGTTACTGACACATAACTAACGAATTGGAGGAAGACGTGCTTTAGGTGTGCAGTCACAGTGGGCCTCAGAATACTTCATTCCAAATTAGGCCTAAGGGGAGGAAGCAAATGCTTGACCCCCGCCCCAGGGCAGGCTGCTTACTGCGGGCATGAGAGCAGACCCCAGTTCCCGGTGCTGAGGGCACACACACCTTCTCAAAGAAGAGATTCGGAAGCAAGCCAACACTTCTTAGTTCCTTCTCCCAAATTCACGCATTGGGTAAATCTCCCCTCCTCTCATGAGGAGGGTAGGAGTGTAAGTCCTCACGTTGAAACCTTAGGCCAAGGAATGAGCCTGTAATTCCTGACTGGATTTAAATTCTAATTGAGATTACACTCATGTTTTTTATACATACAAACTAATGATGAGAGATTGAAGTGTGCTAGATAGTAAAGAGAAATCTGTTTTGTGTTTTAAATTTTGCCATAAATAACCCACAACGTGGATAATTCATTTGTTGACTCATTTCGGTAAACCAAGTTTTATTTGGAGGAAACGAATATCCTTTTAAAGAAGAATCTCCTCAGGCTTCCCTGGTGGCGCAGTGGTTGAGAGTCTGCCTGCCCATGCAGGGGACACAGGTTCGTGCCCCGGTCTGGGAAGATCCCATATTCCGCGGAGCAGCTGGGTCCGTGAGCCATGGCCGCTGAGCCTGCGCATCCAGAGCCTGTGCTCCGCAACGAGAGAGGCCACAACAGTGAGAGGCCCGCGTACCGCAAAAATAAATAAATAAATAATAATTAAAAAAAGAAGAAGAATCTCCTAAATTTTGGCCTGTGTGATTCAACTCAAGATTTTCTCCTTCAAGTTCCCTGTCCTGTGGTTAAAAGAAAAAAAATCTGTGCTTTATAAATTAAATATATTGACTGCTACTAATAGGAGTTATGATAATTTATTCTTGTTCATGCCTTTAAAACATAATTTAGTTAGAAAGCTACTATTTCATGTCTCATGCATGAAACGTTATTGAGCTACATGACAAAGCTTTACATATTCATTTTCTCTGAGTTATAGTTAAAAATCTATGTGTTTTTTTTCTTAATCTGAGGAAGTAGCTGGCATAGAACTCTCTCTAGACTCAGTGAGAAGGCCGTTGGCTTTGTGACACGTTGGCTTTGTGACAAAGTCTCTCTGAGCCTTTGTTACCTCTTTTGTAAAATTAGGGACTTTGACTAAATCAATGACTCTCACACCTTAAAAAATTTTCTTTCAAGGAAAAGAACCTTTCTTTTTTTAAAAAAAATTTTTGCATGAAACTGTATTATATAAAACAGAGATAAATATAGAGCTGTTTAGCTAAAGAACTGGCGGACACCCTGAAGCTGTGACTTCTTTTTCCTTCAATCCTGCAGTGTCCTCAGTGGGGGACCTTCCATTTCTATGGGACATAGTTTGGAAACTACCAGTTTTGAGAGAATCCTTCTAACTAAAAATCTTAAAAATTAAAACTTGCTGATATATTGGTTTCCTGTGTATAATTTTCTCACCTTTCTGTGTTTTTGTTAAATGGAAAAGTTTACAGAAAAATGCAGGTGTGTTCTCCTTATTATTTATTTATTTATTTATTTTGCGGTACACGGGCCTCTCACTGTTGCGGCCTCTCCCGTTGTGGAGCACAGGCTCCGGACGCGCAGGCTCAGCGGCCATGGCTCACGGGCCCAGCCGCTCCGCGGCATGTGGGATCTTCCCGGACCGGGTCACGAACCCGTGTCCCCTGCATCAGCAGGCGGACTCTCAACCACTGTGCCACCAGGGAAGCCCTGTTCTCCTTATTAATGTTCGACTTCCAACTACTTCCTCCAGGTGAACATGATCTTCACCTAGAAATCAACATAAGGGCCTCGGAAGTACATACTGAGGAAAAGAGCTTTTGGGGGAAAAGAGAGTAATCTTACACGGGTCATTCCCTAATTCAACGCATGTAAAAACGTGACCTACATTTTGCAGTGTTTATTAATGGTAATAAAAAATTATTCCAGTAAAGGCTTCTTCCTTCATCTGTTATGAGTTATTAATTTCACAAAACCTGTCTAGTAATGTTGTCACATTATTCATTTCATAGGGCCTCTCTACAGTGCTGTTGTCAGAAAAGTGTTATGGAAAGCAGTCTCTCAAAATATTGGGAAACCTGCTAGCCAAAAAATTTGTCTTCGCGCCTAAAATTTACAAAGGCGTTGGCTATCATGATATCATTATCATCACAGTGTTTGTTATGTTCAGCATACTATTTGAGACCCTGTTTAGTGAGAGGGTGCCTTTTATAAGAAAGGTTTTTAAAAGAACACACTAGGTGGAGACACTTGTAATACAGTTTGAAATGTTCCCACACATTTCATAATTAAGTAGATAACTATAATTAGTCAAATGTTTCAAAAAGTTGGCCCTAATTTCTAGAATGGAAACAAAGTTACAGTTAAAGAATTATGTATTGTTTTCCTTGCTTCTAATTCTAGAAAGTCATGAATCAGAAACTGAGTTTGAAAACTGGCTCTAGCCTCTACTTTTCCTTTCTTCAAGCAGATTTTCTGAAATAAATGTTTTAGTCCTAATATAGACAGCAAAATACCTTTACTTAATTTTTTGCCAGTAGAATTTTGACATGACATTACAACAGAACCATTTTCTCCATTTTATGTATTTAAGATTCTATGTTGAAAAATTATTACCATAGAACATACCTTAAAATTTTAGTTATATAGAAGTGTAAGAAAGGAAAACTCATTTTAAGGAAAGATCCATTAGAGTTAAAAACTGATTAAACTTTTATAAAGAGCAATTTTTCTAAGAATTGCAAAGTAATGCATTCACTGTAATATATGACTTTAATCGTTTAAACTTGTTTGTACCAATAAGATCAAATATCACCCTCTGAAATTATGTATATTCAATAGACTGATATTCATTGTACCTTTTATCAGATTAATCTACATAACGTTACATATATGTGTTCTTTATTATCTAAAATCAAAATAAGTAGGAATTTATTTTATTTTATTTATGTGATTATTTTTCTATTTAAGCAATCCTCAAATTAGGTCTAGTCTCTAGAAGTATTATTTAAAGGCCACATTTCATAAGCTATACATCATTCCTACAAAAATGTCTCTTGTCTAACTTAAACATAAATAATATTTGACTTATTTCAGATGTGGCAGGAGATGGAAAAAAATATAACTAGAGAACTAGAAAAAGGTATGTTGCTGAAATTTATGAATTAAATTTAGACATTGATTTCTGAAATAAACTGTAAATATTCAGTAGTAAATGGCATCTCTTTCCATTGTTTGGATGACAGATACTATTGATAGGTTAAATATCTTTTCTTATACATATCTAATGAAAAAATGTGAAAGGATGAACATTCATAATGAAAAATATCCTGATTCCTCATTTATTCATCATGTTCCATAGCTTTAAAAAAAATCTCAAAAAGTCTATATTTCTTTTTATTTCTGGCTATATCCTTCCTCTCTACTTCTGCCATCCCTGTGGAACTGTCAACCTGCACACTGACACTATTAGAAAACATGGGGTTTATCAACTTCTCAAGTTTCTGGCAGTGATTAAGGCCAAAAAACCCAGACTCAAGCAGTCACGTTCGTGTAGCTGTCACTTAGTGGCTGACATTAAAATTTCCTGTCATTGACTTTGTCATTGGTTTATCTTTCACTCTCAGGAAAAATTCCAAATTCCTTATCATGGAATAAAAACACCCAAATCAGTTTGGGTCCTGCCATAGTATTCAGCCTTATCTCTTTACTACCTTCCTCTGCCCCTTTGCTCTACATCTAGTCAAATAGACTGCTTGCAATCCCACAGGTGCTCTTCCTCACCTTTAGTCTTTGTATTTGCTTCTTCCCTCCATCTCCCGTACTTTTTCCTTGCCCTTCAGGTATCCGCTTACATACCACCTCCACCAAAAAGCTGACAGTATTGACACAAAGCTGGGTGTCACTTCTGAGTGTTCCTTGTACCCTCTTTTATACCTGTCATAGTATTTATGACTCTGTATGGAAATTGCCTGTTTGTCTGTTTTTCCAGTTTATAGTATGATTTTTCAGGGTGGACTGTGTCACCTTCATCTTGTAATTTCAGTGCTTGTCACAGCACCTTAGCAGATGGTTGTTGAGTAAATGAATGACGAATGAGAAAGCCAGAAGCTCTGATACTCAGCCACAAGAGCAATTAATTCATCGTGCAACCACAGGCAAATTATATACTAGTAATCTTGTATTTTGTGTTATGTCGTGTATAGATACTTTTCATTCTTCTGAACGCTTAGAAAGGTCTCAGGTTTTTTTTTTTTACTAACTTATATTTAGTTAACTCAAGTATTTTAGGTAAAGAATATAATCCTTTCTTTTTCTTTTCAGCTGCTGCTGAATTGAATCAGCATGCTATAGAGCTTCTCATCTAGGAGCTACTGAAGAGTCAAATCTAAATCAAGATCTAGTTTTGAAAACATCACGAGAATATGTACAGATTTTGAAGAAAGATTATATGATCTAAAAGATAAATAGTAAAAATTTCCCTCCTGGGTTGTTTGCATAACATTTTAGTTGTTTCCCATTAAACATGACGTGAAAATCTGGATTAAAGGAAAATATTTTTGTATTATATGTGTATGATGAAAATTTATATAGTATTTTAAACCATGTTTCTCTGCATCTAACTTACTTTTAATCAGATTTTGTGAATCAAAACACTGTTGAGTTTTACATACTCAAACTGAGCCCTGATACCAACACCCAGACAACCAAACTTGTCATTGATACATAGTGGTGTTGATTGATAGCTTTTTTCTATTTCCAATTTTATCACTATATATAGACCTAAAGATTTAGACAGACATCATTTGGATATACTGCTGCTATGGCTATTGTCAATTTTTGGGGTTTTTATTAATATTATTTATTTTTGACTGTGTTGGGTCTTCGTTGCTGCATGCGGACTTTCTCTAGTTGCGGCGAGCGGGGGCTACGGGCTTCTCATCGTGGTGGCTTCTCTTGTTGCGGAGCCTGGGCTCTAGGCGCGTGGGCTTCAGTAGTTGTGGCATGCAGGCTCTAGAGCACAGGCTCAGTAGTCGTGGCGCACAGGCTTAGTTGCTCCATGGCATGTGGGATCTTCCCAGACCAGGGCGAACCTGTGTTCCCTGCATTGGCAGGAGGATTCTTAACCACTGTGCCACCAGGGGAGTCCTTATTGTCAATGTTTGGATGTATTACAATTGTTCTAGTGCCATAAAACTTAGTATATATAACTTTAAACACTGATTCATAGATCTTTCCTCATGGAGAAATAAAATTTGCCTAAGACTTTTCACCTTTTCTATTTATTTACTTACTTACTTTTTGGAAACAGTCTTAGAGAAGAGTTCCAAGCACCAGACTCAAACAGACATTTTCCTAAAACTACCATATCTCCCATATATTCTCCTAATGTAACATTTATCTTTCCTAAATGTCATTTGTTCTCCCATAAGTGCCCTTCCCTCCCCCCACCAAGAAGTCATGTTTTTCAGAAGATGCCTTTCTCCTACTCCCTGTCACTTAAGTAGTATATAAGCCCCCAGTTGTAGCCAGCCCTTCAAATCACGTTTCTCTGTGAACCCCTGCATGTAGTCATCCACAGTTAAATGTTTTTTTCTCATGGTAATCTGCTTTTGTCAATTTAATTTGCAGATTCCCAATTAATGAACGTAAGAGGGTAAAGGAAGTGTTTTCCTTCCCAACAATTCCAAGAGCTAAAATGTTAGCGACTCTTACTTACATCCTTTATTCCCTTTTCTTCTGTCCTTTCAGTGTACTTAGTTGGCAGAACTTCATAAGAGATTGCTTATCATTCTCCCCCCTTACTTTCACCCAGGCATCTACGTGCTGCTGAAGAAAGTTATTCTACTACTTTTATTTAGTTAATTTGCATCTTCTTTCTTCACAATGTCGATTTCAAATCTCCTCTCTCTGTAAACTTTTCACCCTGTTTTTTCCCTCTCATGTGTACCAGGCAATCTCATTTCTCACGACAAACTTCTTGAAAGATTTGCCGGTATCCCCACCCGCTCTAGGCTGTCTTCTCCTTCCCGCATTCTCTCAAAACTGCTCCGAAGTCACCGATGACTTCCACATCGCTAAATCAAAGTGACACCTTTCCAGTCCTTGTCTAACTGAATTTCTCATTCCTCTTGGCATTCAGTATAACTGACCTCTTTGAGACACTCTCTCCTTTCGGCTGGGCTTTTAATACTCTTTAATTTCATCCTGAATGCACCCACAGCGTATTGGGATCGCAGACAGAGTTCTTATTAATATCTCACAGTAAATACACAGGCCTTCCCCCCTCGCCCAGGCCTGCACCTGGGGCAACATGGTGAGAACAGGTCAGTTGTTCTAAGTCAGCAGGTGAAGGGCGGGAGGAAACTGGTTTTCCCTGTGAAGGGGCGGGAGTTAGCCGTCCTTCTCTCCTGGGAAGCATCTCCTCCTCACTCTGGCCTTTGGTATGTAAGTAAAACTGTTACCCATCCCAACAAGGGTCCTTCTGCCCAGTGTCGCCCCCACCAGTAGAATGAGTTGGGTTCAGAAGCAAAAGAAAGCTTTACTCTTTGATCAAAGAATGCAGAGGCACAAGCTCCCGCTCAAGAGGCCGTGGGCGGGGCTGCTTCACAGGGATCCCATCAGCAGGGGAGGGGGTGGAGTTCTCGCAGGGCAGGCGCAGGAGCAGGCGCAGGCGCAGCTGCTCCCCATCGCAGTGCCCACATGGCCCGCCACCGCCATCTTGATTGGGGGTGTCGTGTGCAGCGTTCCTGCAATCGGTCGGACCTCCCACCCCCAGCTGGAGCATTGGTGCAGACATTTCACACCCGGAACTCGGGTGTGAAGTGCTGGATGCGAGGCCTCTGCACGAAGCCCCCCTGTAAGCCAGTGAAAGCAGACTAAGCACAAAGGCAAAAAAGGTTAGACACTATTTTACTACCCAGATTCTATTTTTATTTCCTGGGAACAGCTAATGGGCTTTGCCGGTGATGAAGTCTCTTCAGGAGCCAGACCCGGAGTCTCCAAGTTTCTAGGCCTCATTCCTCCTTGAAATGTGAATTCCTAGGGAGATGGTGCACCTTCGGGGACCTACTGAGAGCTGTAACTATTTGGTCCTCCTGGGGGGATGAGACTTTATGAATCCTTTCAGATCAGAGCAATTAACTAGACAAATGGCTGTAGATGTGAATCTCACACTGCACAGAGAGTCTCAGAGGGCCAGGGCTTTTTACAAGATCGCTGAGAAATCCCAGGAAATTTTGCTTCCCCACAATTCCACCCCTCATTCCGGAAGGAGCTTTAGCCCCAACATCGGCCACTGTAACCAGTCCAACTAAACTTGAAACTGGTGGGCACCAGATCCTTTGGGTTTGTCTTAGCCAACACTTAATCAGAGCTACGATCAGCAGAACCCTGACTTAGCAAAAGAAGTTGGTCTCAGCTGAACTCCCCCAAATCTCAGGTTCAGGCATCTAGCCGAGTCCCCCAAAGCATTAGGGACGACCTTGGGAAGGCAGGTGGCTTCCTCCTTGTGTTTCCATATTAACCTTTGCTATCTGGCCCAAGGCACTGTAAGGAAGCAAAATTTGTCACCCCTAAACGTGTGTCTTTGGCACGAGAATTATTTTAGGCTGAATAATTTTAAGAAGTGGAAGACTCAGGAAGTCTTTCTTTTTACCACCCCCTTAACTGTTGAAGAGCTTAGATAAAGGGCCTGGTCCGAGAAGACCGCCATCACCAGAGACACCTAGAAGGAATATGGGCTAGGTGCGGTAAAGAGCACTCCAGATTTTTACAGGGAGTTCCAGACATTTGCTTTTCCATCTCCATGTGACTTGCCTTCCTCTACTTTGTAGTCCCAAACCACTACCCATAACATCCTCTTTTGTCTTTAGCTGAAGATGGTCTTTAAGGGGAGGTTTTTAGCCATTCTGGTGAGTTACTCAGTTTTCCTGGGCCTCTCCCATGTATACAGGAAGTATACATGTTAGTAAGCTTTTTTTTTGTTTTTCTCCTGTTAATCTGCCTCACATCAATTTTATCCTGAGACCAGTCAGACGAACCTAGAAGGATAGAGGAAGGTTTTTTTTCTCCCCGACAGCACATACCTTAGTACAGGTAGCGATGCTAATTTACAAGTGGCACAGACTTTGCTTCGCCTGCAAGGAAGGAATCTATGGCAAACTCTGTTATCCATACAATACTAGCCAGTGAGTTGAAGCTCACCTGAATGGCTTCAAGCTGAGGTGGGGTCACTGTGTTAGTCATACTGCTCGCTGCAGGACCGGCCAATAAATTGAGAGACGAGTTGTTGGAGCAAGGAATAGCGACCTTATTTGCAAAGCTGGCAGGCTGAGAAGATGGGAGACTCATGTCCCAAAGAACCATCTAGCCTGAGTTAGAATTCAGGCTTCTTTTATACTGAAAGGGGAGGGAGTAAAGTCAAACACTTCCTGGTTCCCATCAGCCTCCTGAGGGGAGGTGTTACTGTTTTCCTCTTTTTCCTCCCTGCAGTCATTCACAGGTGGGCCTGGTCAGCATGCTTCCTGGGAGCTAAACAAAGGTACTTTAGCTTAATGCTCATTACTTGGGAGGCAGGGTTCCCAGAGATGGGCCATTGTGTATAACTTAAGCTTGTAGGCAACATCCCCTCAGTGATTAACTTGTAATAGAATACGAAGTTTCTTCACTTTGTATGGTATTGTACAGTTGTTCACTTCAGCAGAAGTCAGGGACAAATTTCATACTGCCTTTTGTGAAAGAAAAATAAAAATGGAGTCGGTAGTGCTCCCTAAAGAGGGCTCTCTAAAGTGGAGCTGGGAGGCCATTAAGGGGTGTGACATATGCACGTCTCAGCCTGGATGGAATCTGACCTTTTGACCATTTATTGTCCTAATGTCATCCAGAACATCTGCCAGAAACTCAAGATACTTCTTGGACCCTACCCTAAAATAACTTGTGATCCCTTAAGGACAAGTATTTCCGGACTCGTATCAGAGTCAGTCATAATTCTCATCAGGCAATTTTTGTCAGCCTGTGGCTTTTTGTCTTTATAATCCCCTGACTCCCTCTCGGAACACTCAGTTTTACGTGAATCTGTGTCTCCCGAATTGAAATTCTTTTTTGTTCCCTCCAGTTTTATTGAGATATAATGGACATGCAGCACTGTATAATTTTAAGGTGTACAGCATAATGATTTGACTTATGAGATGATTACCACAATACATTTTACTATAATTATAAACATAACTATATCCCTGTTGCCAGGATATAGTGAAACATAACTATAGCCCTGCTGCTGGGATATAGTAAAATTATTAGTCAGTGTTCTCCAGAGGGGAAATAAAAACAGTATGAGGTTACCTATCTACCTATCTATCTAACTATCTATCTGTCATCTATCATCTATCTATCTATCTCTGTCAACAGGTCTGAAATCTGCAGGGTGGGCCTGCAGGCTGTAAATTCAGGGAAGAGTTGATGTTGCAGTCTTGAGTCTGAATCCCCAGGACAATAGTCTGGAAACTCAGGCAGGGTTTCGATGCTTCAGTCTTGAAAAGAGTTCATTCCACTTTGGGGAACCTCAGTCTTTGCTCTTAAGACCTTCAACTGATTGGATGAGGCTCATGGACATTATGGAGGGTAATCAGCTTTATTCAAAGTTACTGATTTAAATACTAATCACATTTAAATACACCTTCACAGAGGGGACTTCCCTGGTGGCGCAGTGGTTAAGACTCTGCGCTCCCAATGCAGGGGGCCTGGCTTCGATCCCTGGTCAGGCAACTAGATCCCCCATGCACACCGTAACTAAGAGTTTGCATGCCACAACTAAAGGTCCTGCGTTCCTCAACTAAGGAGCCCACCTGCTGCAACTAAGACCTGGTGCAACCAAATAAATAAATAAATAAATAAAATCATTTCCTCGAAGAATACTTAATGGTATGGTAAAGTGCTCCAAATGTGATGTTTATAAAAGCAGGATACAAAACTGTATTTAAATATATATATATATTTAAATACCTTCATGGAAACATCTAACTTGTGTTTGACCAAACAGCTGGGATCATAATCTAGCCAAGTTGGCACATAAATTAACTATCACACCGGGCAGATATTTTAACTATCAATTTTAAGAAGAATATTGAAATATTCTAATATTTTTCCAGTTTTAGGCTAGGTTTTATGGAGAACCTATAATGCAACCTGTATGTTCCTTCCTGCCCCCCTGCAAGAGTTTTTTATTGTTTTAATTTTTAAAATTTTTTTATTAGAGTATAATTGCTTTACAATGTTGTGTTAGTTTCTGCTGTACAATGAGGTGAATCAGCTATATACAGCTACTATTTACACTAGGCAGGACATGGAAGCAACCTAAATGTCCATCAACAGAGGAATGGATAAAGAAGATATGGTACATATATACAATGGAATATTACTCAGCCATGAAAAGGAACAAAATAATCCCATTTGCTGCAACCTAGAGATTCTCATACTGAGTGAAGTAAGTCAGACAGAGAAAGACAAATATATGATATCACTTATATGTGGAATCTTGAAAAAGACTACAAATGAACTTATCTACAAAGCTGAAATATTGTTACAGATATAGAAAATAAACTTATAGTTACCGGGGGGTAAGGGTGGGGAGGGATAAATTGGAATATTGGGATTGGCACATACACACTATTATATATAAAATAGATAACTAATAAGGACCTACTGTATAGCATAGGGAACTCTATTCAATACTCTGTAATGGCCTATGTGGGACAAGAATGGATATATGTATTTGTATAACAGATTCATTTTGCTGTATACCTGAAACTAACACAACACTGTAAATCAGTTATACCCCAATAAAAAAAATATGTTTTAAGTAGGACCCTCAATGGTCAGAGGGTCCAAATGCCCCCCTTATCCTCCTTATCCTTTATGTACCTGGGCTAAAACATGAGAATATTGTGGGGTGGCAGGAAAAAAAGGAAGAGAACCCAACAACCCCACTCCTGGATGTATAGCCAAGAGAAATGAAAACATGTTCACACACAAACTTGAACACAAGTGTTCAAAGCAGTATTATTCACAAGAGCCAGAAAGTAGAAACAACCCAAATGGTCATCAATGGACAAATGGATAAACAAAGTGTGGTCTATTCATACAATGGAATATTATTCAACCATTAAAAAGGAAACGAGGTACTGATACATGCTGCAATAGGGATGAAATCTAGAAACATTTTGCTAAGTAGAGAGGCCAGGCACAAAAGGGCAAATATTACATGATTCCACATATATGAAATGCCCTGGGTAGGGAAATCCATGGAGGGGTACGTGGGAATGGAGAACGACTGCTAATAGGTACAGGGTTTCTATTTGGGGTGACGAAAATGTTCTGGAATTAGGTAGTGGTGATGGTTTCATCACTTTTGAATATACTAATAATCATTGAATTTTCTTGGATGGATTTTATACTATGTGAATGTCTCAATAAAAAATAGAGAGAAAGAGAAGGAAAAGTTGCCACTCTACTTCCCACCCAGACCCTCCCACACCTGCTTTAGAGCTCCCTGCCATCCCCATTGTCCCCTCCATAGGCCCCTGGCACTGCTCTTGCCCCACAGCTGGTTGGTGGGTAGCAAGGGAACACACATACACAGCAGTTGCCATGGTGACATGTGACAGGTCCAAGCCTCATTTCTGCTCTTTGTCTCCAAAGCAGGTGGGCAGCTGTGTCTAGGACAGGCACAGATGCATTGATGGCACGTGGCATCATTGATCTTCATTTCTGCAGGGCACTGCCAGGGCACCAGGGTTTCTAACTGAACCACGGAGCTTCTGGAAACAGTAGCCTAAAAGGTTTCTCTGCCATCTGGTCATTTAATGACCCTTCAGCTCAAAATGCCAAGGCTTCCAGAGAAGCAGTCTGGACTAAAATTCTAGTTTTTCTTCCTGGGGCAGCTGCAGAAAGAAAGTTCTGAAGACAAAGGCAATCTGAGATTCTTTCATTTCAATAGAACTGCTCCTGAATAAGAACAACCCCTTCTTTTTGTGTGTGTGGTTTGCATACTTACTTATTTTTTAAATTAATTTTTTTGGAGTACAGTTGATTTACAATGCTGTGTCAGTTTCTGCTGTACAGCCAAGTGAATCAGTTATACATATACATATATCCACTCTTTTTTAGATTCTCTTCCCATATAGGTCATTACAGAGTATTGAGTAGGGTTCCCTGTGCTGTACACTGGGTTCTTATTAGTTCTCTATTTCATATATAGTAGTTTGTATATGTCAGCCCCAATCTCCCAATTTATCCCTCCCCCCCTTTTCCCCTTGGTAACCAGAAGTTTGTTTTCTACATCTGTGACTCTATTTCTGTTTTGTAAATAAGTTCCTTTGTACCATTTTTTTAGATTTCACATGTAAGTGATATCATTTCTTTCTCTGTCTGACTTCACTTAGTATGACAATCTCTAGGTCCATCTGTGTCATTGCAAATGGCATTCTTTCTTTCTTTTTTATAGCTGAGTAATATTCCTTTGTATGTATATACACCACATCTTCTTTATCCACTCCTCCGTCAATGGACATTTAGGTTGCTTCCATGACCTGGCTATGGTAAATAGTGCTGCAGTGAACACTGGGGTGCATGTATCTTTTTGAATTATGGTTTTCTCGGGATGTATGCCCAAGAGTGGGATTGCTGGATCATAGGGTAGCTCTATTTTTCGTTTTCTGAGGAACCTCCATACTGTTCTCCATAACAACCCCTTATTTTTGATTCACCCTCACATCACTCCTCACAGTAATTGTATGGGGTAGGTGTTATTAAACCCATTTTACAGCCAAGGTGAGTGAGACACAAAGGGAAGAGGTCTGCTTAGGGTCAGCTGCTCACAAACAGTAGAGCTTGGTCTCAGATAACATTGGAGTCAAATGAATCAACACATTCTCAAGTCTAAGCCCTTTACGTTACAAAGGAGAGAACTCACATTTAGGAGGTTAAGCGTCTGGTCTGCAGTCACACAGCTGGACCCGCACTTTGGGTCTTGTGCCTCCCAGCACAATGCTCCAGTGGGGCCACCACAGCACTCTTGAGGAAAATCTGCGCCACAAACATGCCAATGAGCTCTGCAGTCATCATACTTGGAAAGCTTCCCTTGCCTAGAGGATACTCAGCCACCCTCTCCTCCGTACACCCAGGGCACATGGCACTTAGCAGATAGGACTCCAGCTGTCTCTCTATGTGTAAGTTGTCTTCACTAAACCAGGAGCCACCTGTGGGCAGGAACCATATCTTCTTTATTTTTCCATCTCCGAATCTAAAACAATGCCCCAATATGGTGTCATGTTGACCTTATTCACTCATTCATTCATTCACCCATCCATCCATTCACAAATGTTAACTGAGCACTTACTATGTGCTGAGATTTATTCAGGGCTGGCGAGGCTGTGGTGAACAAAACAACCCAGGTATTGGACTTCGTGGGGCTTGTGGGCCTGTGGGATGGGGCAAACAATAAACTAGTCACTGAATGAATAGGTAAATAGATAATTTCAAATGGTGATCAGTGCTTCATAGACAAAAAGAAGGAGAAAAAATAAGATAGGGATGGAAACGTGATATCTGAACGGAAACCTGAGTGATAAGAAGGATCCAGCCCTGCCAGAGCTTCTCGGGCAGAAGGAACCCAGAGTGCAGGGGGTGGTGCCTCCAAAAATGCAGAAAGATGACCAGGCAGCTGGAGCACAGTAAGCAAGGAGGAGAGTGATGCAAAACAAGGTCAGAAGGTAGGCAGGGGCAGACCGTGCTGAACTAGGAAAGTCATGGCAAGGAGTCTGGAATTTCCTGGGAGTGATGAGAAGCCTTGGGACAGGGGGTAAGCAAAGGAAGGTCCTGATGTGATTGACACCATCAGAATATCCCCCTGAGCACTGTGGGAAGAGAAGAGACTGTAGGAAGCGTACAGCTCATAGCTGCAGGAGCCACAGGAAGGGTTCCCTGTCCAAGGCGTGGTACCTCAGCCAGGAGTTCCAGCTCAGCATCTCCAGGAACAGGACCACATGACAACACGTGCCAGCTGCAGTGATGCAACAGGAAGGACACCAAATCACCCAGCTTGCATTCTTGCCAAAATGTTGAAGTTGAATCTAATCATACGGAAAGAACAAAACTGATCCAGGGTGATGGGCATTCTACAAAACACACGAACTGGGCTGTTTAAAAAAAAAAACCTCAAAATTCTGGAGGACAGCTCTAGAAAAAAGTGTGACTAAAGAGACATGACCACTAAATGCAGTGCATAGTTCTTGAATGGAGTCTGGATGCGGTTTGAAGGTCCCTGCGAAGAACATACCTGGGATTACAGAGGCTATTTAAATATGGACTGTATATTACATAATATTAATGTATCCATGATAAACTTGTTGAGGGTGACAATGATGTCGTGCTCATGTGGAAAAATGTCTTCATTTTTAGGAGACGCACGTTGAATTGCTGGGAGGTGAAACAGCAGGATGTCTGCAATTGACTTTAAAATGTTTCAGCCAAAAAAAGAGAGTGAGAGAGAGACAGAGAATGAGAAACAGAGAGAGACAGAGGCACAGACAGAGACAGAGATAAGATAAATGTAGTTAAATGTTAATAATCAACCAATCCAAGTGAAGAGCAAGCAGGTGTTAATCTTCCTGCTTGTCTATAGGTTTGAATTTTTTAGAATAAAAAATTGGGAGGATGGGAAATAAGTAAACAAATGAGTCAGTTGATTAAACAAGAGAGATTGGAGGAGTTTCTTTCCTTAACAGCTCTATGACCAGGGTGTTCACACTGATTCTAACGTGGACGGTTCTGGAAGGATGGGGGCAGGACCAGAATGAAGGATCTTTCTTGGTCTTCTCCAGATTGCAGATATTTTTTTAATTTGGAAATTCCCAGAGCAGCAGGGACAAGGTGTGTAATGTTTTAGTGGCTGCTGCCATCTTGTGGATCTCAGAGTCGCAGAGAGGATGGAAGCCAAACCTTCAGGGTCACCTTATGCTAATGAGCTGCGCTCCTCCTCCTGGTGGCCAACTCGCTGGAGGTTAAAGGTTTAAGCACTTCTGTTAACTTCCTTCCAGAATGAGCACCAGTGAAACGCAACCTCCATCCTTCAACCCCGTATGCCCGGCGTCTTTTGCCTTTAAAATTAGCAGGCCTAACAGAACTGTCATTGATTTTGTGTGTGTGTGAGAGAGAAGCCATCTTTATTATATATTTTTTAACTTCTTTATTAGAGTATAATTTCTTTACAACGGTGTGTTACTTTCTGCTTTATAACAAAGTGAATCAGTTATACATATACATATGTTCCCATATCTCTTACCTCTTGCATCTACCTCCCTCACACCCTCCCTATCCCACCCCTCTAGGTGGTCACAAGGCACCTAGCTGATCTCCCTCTGCTATGCAGCTGCTTCCCACTAGCTGTCTGTTTTACGTTTGGTAGTGTATATATGTCCATTCCACTCTCTCTTTGTCACAGCTTACCCTTCACCCTCCCTGTGTCCTCAAGTCCATACTCTAGTAGGTCTGCATCTTTATTCCCATCTTGCCCCTAGGTTCTTCTGACCATTTTTTTTTCTTTTCTTTTCTTTCTTTTTAATTTCGATAAATATGTGTTAGCATTTGGTATTTGTTTTTCTCTTTCTGACTTACTTCGCTCTGTATGACAGTCTCTAGGTCCATCCACCTCACTACAATTAACTCAGTTTCGTTCCTTTTTATGGCTGAGTAATATTCCATTGTATATATGGGCCACATCTTCCTTATCCATTCATTTGTTGATGGACACTTAGGTTACTCCCAGGTCCTAGCTATTGTAAATAGAGCTGCAATGAACATTTTGGTACATGACTCTTTTTGAATTATGGTTTTCTCAGGGTATATGCCCAGGAGTGGGATTGCTGTGTCATATGGTAGTTCTATTTTTAGTTTTTTAAGGAACCTCCATACTGTTCTCCATAGTGGCTGTATCAATTTACATTCCCACCAACAGTGCAAGAGGGTTCCCTTTTCTCCACACCCTCTCCAGCATTTATTGTTTCTAGATTTTCTGATGATGGCCATTCTGAAGGGTGTAAGATGATATCTCATTGTAGTTTTGAATTGCATTTCTCTAATGATTAATGATGTTGAGCATTCTTTCATGTGTTTCTTGGCAGTCTGTATATCTTCTTGGGAGAAATGTCTATTTAAGTCTTCTGCCCATTTTTGGATTGGCTTGTTTGTTTATTTGATATTGAGCTGCATGAGATAGTTGTATGTTTTGGAGGTTAATCCTTTGTCAGTTGCTTCATTTGCAAATATTTTCTCCCATTCTGAGGGTTGTCTTTCATCTTTTTTTTTTAAACATCTTTATTGGAGTATAATTGCTTTACAATGGTGTGTTAATTTCTGCTTTATAACAAAGTGAATCCATTATACATATACATATGTTCCCATATCTCTTCCCTCTTGCATCTCCCTCCCACCCACCCTCCCTATCCCACCCCTCTAGGTGGTGACAAAGCACAGAGCTGATCTCCGTGTGCTATGCGGCTGCTTCCCACTGGCTATCTATTTTATGTTTGGAAGTGTATATATGTCCATGCCACTCTCTCAGTTTGTCACAGCTTACACTTCCCCCTCCCCATATCCTCAAGTCCATTCTCTAGTAGGTCTGTGTCTTTATTCCCGTCTTACCCCTAGGTTCTTCATGACATTTTTTTCTCTTAGATTCCATATATATGTGTTAGCATATGGTATTTGTCTTTCTCTTTCTGATTTACTTCACTCTGTAGGACAGACTCTAGGTCCATCCACCTCACTACAAATAACTCAATATCCGTTCTTTTTATGGCTGAGTAATATTCCATTGTATATATCTGCCACATCTTCTTTATCCATTCATCCAATGAGGGACACTTAGGTTGCTTCCATCTCCTGGCTATTGTAAATAGAGCTGCAATGAACATTTTGGTACATGAGTCTTTTTGAATTATGGTTTTCTCAGGGTATATGCCCAGGAGTGGGATTGCTGGGTCACATGGTAGTTCTATTTGTAGTTTTTGAAGGAACACTGTTCTCCATAGTGGCTGTACCAATTCACATTCCCACCAGCAGGGCAAGAGTATTCCCTTTTCTCCACACCCTCTCCAGCATTTATTGTTTCTAGATTTTCTGATGATGGCCATTCTGACTGGTGTAAGATGATATCTCATTGTAGTTTTGATTTGCATTTCTCTAATGATTAATGATGTTGAGCATTCTTTCATGTGTTTGTTGGCAATCTGTATATCTTCTTGGGAGAAATGTCTATTTAGGTCTTCTGCCCATTTTTAGATTGGGTTGCTTGTCTTTTTGTTATTCAGCTGCATGAGCTGCTTGTAAATTTTGGAGATTAATCCTTTGTCAGTTACTTCATTTGCAACTATTTTCTCCCACTCTGCGGGTTGTCTTTTGGTCTTGTTTATGGTTTCCTTTGCTATGCAAAAGCTTTGAAGTTTCATTAGGTCCCATTTGTTTATTTTTGTTTTTATTTCCATTTCTCTAGGAGGTGGGTCAAAAAGGATCTTGCTGTGCTTTATGTCATAGAGTGTTCTGCTTACGTTTTCCTCTAAGAGTTTGATAGTTTCTGTCCTTACATTTGGGTCTTTCATCCATTTTGAGCTTATTTTTGTGTATGGTCTTAGGGAGTATTTTAATCTCATACTTTTACATGTACCTGTCCAGTTTTCCCAGCACCACTTATTGAAGAGGCTGTCCTTTCCCCACGGTAAATTACTGCCTCCTTTATCAAAGATAAGGTGACCGTATGTGTGTGGGTTTCTCTCTGGGCTTTCTATCCTGTTCCATTTATCTATATTTCTGTTTTTGTGCCAGTACCATACTGTCTTGATTACTGTAGCTATGTAGTATAGTCTGAAGTCAGGGAGCCTGATTCCTCCAGCTCCATTTTTCTTTCTCAAGATTGCTTTGGCTATTCGGGATCTTTTGAGATATACAAATTGTGAAATTTTTTGTTCTCTTTCTGTGAAAAATGCCAGTGGTAGTTTGATAGGGATTGCATTGAATCTGTAGATTGCTTTGGGTAGTAGAATCATTTTCACAGTGTTGATTCTTCCAGTCCTAGGACATGGTATATCTCTCCATTTATTTTTATCATCTTTAGTTTCTTTCATCAGTGTCTTATGATTTTCTGCATACAGGACTTTTGTCTCCTTAGGTAGGTTTATTCCTAGATACTTTATTCTTTTTGTTGCAATGGTAAATGGGAGTGTTTCCTTAATTTCACTTTCAGATTTTTCATCATTAGTGTATAGGAATGCAAGAGATTTCTGTGCATTAATTTTGTATCCTGCTACTTTACCAAATTCATTGATTAGCTCTAGTAGTTTTCTGGTAGCATCTTTAGGATTCTCTATGCGTAGTATCATGTTATCTGCAAACAGTGACAGTTTTACTTCTGCTTTTCCAATTTGGATTCCTTTTATTTCTTTTTCTTCTCTGATTGCTGTGGCTAAAACTTCCAAAACTATGTTGAATAAGAGTGGTGAGAGTGGGCAACCTTGTCTTGTTCCTGATCTTAGTGGAAATGGTTTCAGTTTTTCACCATTGAGGACGATGTTGGCTGTGGGTTTGTCATATATGGCCTTTATTATGTTGAGGAAAGTTCCCTCTATGCCTATTTTCTGGAGGGTTTTTTATCATAAATCGGTGTTGCATTTTGTCAAAAGCTTTCTCTGCATCTATTGAGAGGATCATATGGTTTTTCTCCTTCAATTTGTTAATATGGTGTATCACGTTGATTGATTTGCATATATTGAAGAATCCTTGCATTCCTGGGATAAACACCACTTGATCATCGTGTATGATCCTTTTAATGTGCTATTGGATTCTGTTTGCTAGTATTTTGTTGAGGATTTTTGCATCTATGTTCATCAGTGATATTGGCCTGTAGTTTTCTTTCTTTGTGACATCTTTCTCTGCTTTTGGTATCAGAGGGATGGTGGCTTCGTAGAATGAATTTGCGAGTGCTCCTCCCTCTGCTATATTTTGGAAGAGTTTGAGAAGGATAGGTGTTAGCTCTTCTCTAAATGTTTGATAGAATTCGCCTGTGAAGCCATCTGGTCCTGGGCTTTTTTTTTGTTGGAAGATTTTTAATCAGAGTTTCAATTTCAGTGCTTGTGATTGGTCTGTTCATATTTTCTATTTTTTCCTGGTTCAGTCTCAGAAGGTTGTGCATTTCTAAGAATTGGTCCATTTCTTCCAGGCTGTCCATTTTATTGCCACAGATTTGCTTGTAGTAATCTCTCATGATCCTTTGTATTTCTGCAGTGTCAGTTGTTACTTTTCCTTTCTCATTTCTAATTCTATTGATTTGAGTCTTCTCCCTTTTTTTTTTTTGATTAGTCTGGCTAATAGTTTATCAATTTTGTTTATCTTCTCAAAGAACCAGCTTTTAGTTTTATTCATCTTTACTATTTTTTCCTTCATTTATTTTTCATTTATTTCTGATCTGCTCTTTATGATTTCTTTCCTTCTGCTAACTTTGGGGTTTTTTGTTCTTCTTTCTCCAATTTCTTTAGGTGTAAGGTTACATTGTTTATTTGAGATGTTTCTTGTTTCTTAAGGTAGGATTGTATTGCTATAAATTTCCCTGTTAGAACTGCTTTTGCTGTATCCCATAGGTTTTGGGTCATTGTGTTTTAATTGTCATTTTTTTCTAGGTATTTTTTGATTTCCTCTTTGATATCTTCAGTGATCTCTTGGTTATTACATAGGGTTATGTTTAGCCACCATGTGTTTGTGTTTCTGAGAGTTTTTCCTGTAATTGATATCTAGTCTCATAGCATTGTGGTCGGAAAAGATACTTGATACGATTTCAATTTTCTTAAATTTACGAAGGCTTGATTTGTGACCCAAGATATGATCTATCCTGGAGAATGTTCCATGAGCACTTGAGAAGAATGTGTATTCTGTTGTTTTTGGATGGAATGTCTTATAAATATCAATTAAGTCCATCTTGTTTAATGTATCATTTAAAGCTTGTCTATCCTTATTTATTTTCATTTTGGATGATCTGTCCATTGGTGAAAGTGGGTTGTTAAAGTCCCCTACTATGATTGTGTTACTGTAAATTTCCCCTTTTATGGCTGTTAATATTTGCCTTATATATTGAGGTGCTCCTATGTTGGGTGCATAAATATTTACAATTTTTATGTCTTCTTCTTGGATCGATCCCTTGATCATTATGTAGTGTCCTTCGTTGAACCTTGTAATAGTCTTTGTTTTAAAGTCCATTTTGTCTGATATTAGAATTGCTGCTCCAGCTTTCATTTGATTTCCATTTGCATGGAATATCTTTTTCCATCCCCTCACTTTCAGTCTGTATGTGTCCCTAGGTCTGAAGTAGATTTCTTGTAGACAGCATATATATGGGTCTTGTTTTTGTATCCATTCAGCCATTCTAAGTCTTTTGGTTGGAGCATTTAATCCATTTACATTTAAGGTAATTATCGATATGTATGTTCCTATTACCATTTTCTTAACTGTTTGAGGTTTATTATTGTAGGTCTTTTCCTTCTCTTCTGTTTCCTGCCTAGAGAAGTTCCTTTATCATTTGTTGTAGAGCTGGTTTGGTGGTGCTGAATTCTCTTAGTTTTTGCTTGTCTGCAAAGGTTTTAATTTCTCCGTCAAATCTGAATGAGATCCTTGCTGGGTAGAGTAATCTTGGTTGTAGGTTTTGCTCCTTCATCACTTTAAATATGTCCTGCCACACCCTCCTGGCTTGCAGAGTTTCTGCTGAAAGATCAGCTGTTAACCTTATGCAGATACCCTTATGTGTTATTTGTTGTTTTTCCCTTGCTGCTTTTAATATTTGTTCTTTGTATTTAATTTTTGATAGTTTGATTAATATGTGTCTTGGAGTGTTTCTCCTTGGATTTATCCTGTATGGGACTCTCTGTGCTTCCTGGACTTGATTGACTATTTCCTTTCCCATATTAGGGAAGTTTTCAACTATAATCTCTTCAACTATTTTCTCAGTCCCTTTCTTTTTCTCTTCTTCTTCTGGCACCGCTATAATTCAAATGTTGGTGCATTTAATGTTGTCCCAGAGGTCTCTGAGACCGTCCTCAATTCTTTTCATTCTTTTTTCTTTATTCTTTTCTGCAGTAGTTATTTCCACTATTTTATCTTCCAGGTTACTAATCCGTTCCTCTGCCTCAGTTACTCTGCTGTTGATCCCTTCTAGAGAGTTTTTACTTTCATTTATTGTGTTGTTCATCACTGTTTGTTTGCTCTTTAGTTCTTCTAGGTCCTTGTTAAACGTTCTTGTATTTTCTCCTTTCTATTTCCTAGATTTTGGATCATCTTTTCTATCATTATTCTGAATTCTTTTTCAGGTAGATTGCGTATTTCCTCTTCATTTGTTAGGTCTGGTGGGTTTTTGCCTTGCTCCTTCACCTGCTGTGTGTTTCTCTGTCTTCTCATTTTCCTTAACTTACTGTGTTTTGGGTATCCTTTTTGCAGTCTGCAGGTTCGTAGTTCCCGCTGTTTTTGGTGTCTGCCCCCAGTGGGTAAGGTTGGTTCAGTGGGTTGTGTAGGATTCCTCGTGGAGGAGGCTAATGCCTGTGTTTTGGTGGATGAGGCTGGATCTTGTCTTTCTGGTGGGCAGGTCTACATCTGGTGGTGTGTTTTGGGGTGTCTGTGGACTTATTATGATTTGAGGCAGTCTCTGTGCTAATGGATGGGGTTGTGTTCCTGCCTTGATAGTTGTTTGACATAGGTTGTCCAGCACTGTAGCTTGCTGGTCGTTGAGTGAAGCTGGGTGTTGGTGTTGAGATGGAGATGTCTGGGAGATTTTCACGATTTGATATTATGTGGAGCTGGGAGGTCTCTTGCAGACCAGTGTCCTGAACTTGGCTCACCCAGCTCAGTGGCACAGCACTGACTCCTGGCTGCAGCACCAAGAGTCTGTCCTCCACACAGCTCAGAATAAAAGCGAGAAAAAAAAAAGAAAGAAAGAAGACGTTAAAATAAAATAAAGTTATTAAAATAAAAAATAATTATTAAGAAGAAAATTTTTAAGTACTTAAAAAAAAACGGACAGAACCCTAGGACAAATGGTAAAAACAAACCTATACAGACAAAATCACACATAGAATCATACACATACACACTCACAAAAAGAGAAAAAGGGAAAAAATAATCTATCTTGCTCCCAAAGTCCACCTCCTCAATTTGGGAGGATTCACTGTCTCTTCAGGTGTTCCACAGATGCAGTTACATCAAGTTAATTGTGGAGATTTAATCCGCTGCTCCTGAGGCTGCTGGGAGAAATTTCCTTTCTGTTCTTTGTTCGCACAGCTCCCGGGATTCAGCTTTGGATTTGGCCCCGCCTCTGCGTGTAGGTCGCCTGAGGGCGTCTGTTCTTCGCTCAGGCAGGAGGGGGTTAAAGGAGCAGCTGATTCGGGCGCTCTGGCTCACTCAGGCCGGGGGGAGGGAGGGGTACGGAGTGCGGGGCGAGCCTGCGGCGGCAGAGGCCAGCGTGACGTTGCATCAGCCTGAGGCGCGCCGTGCGTTCTCCCGGGTAAGTTGTCCCTGGATCACGGGACCCTGGCAGTGCGGGCTGCACAGGCTCCCGGGAGGGGAGGTGTGGAAAGTGACCCATGCTCGCACACAGGCTTCTTGGTGGCTGCAGCAGCCTTAGCGTCTCATGCCCGTCTCTGGGGCTCCTTTAAGCCGCGCTCTTAATCCCCTTTCCTCGCGCACCAGGAAACGAAGAGGGAAGAAAAAGTCTCTTGCCTCTTCGGCAGCTGCAGACTTTTCCTGGACTCCCTCCCGGCTAGCCGTGGCGCACTAACCCCCTTCAGGCTGTGTTCACGCCGCCAACCCCAGTCCTCTCCCTGCGCTCCGACCGAAGCCCGAGCCTCAGCTCCCAGCCCCGCCCACCCCGGCGGCTGAGTAGACAAGCTTCTCAGGCTGGTGAGTGCTGGTCGGCACCGATCCTCTGTGCGGGAATCTCTCCACTTTGCCCTCCGCACCCCTGTTGCTGTGCTCTCCTCCGGGGCTCCAAAGCTTCCCCGCTCCGCCACCCGCAGTGTCCGCCCGAGAAGGGTCTTCTAGTGTGTGGAAACCCTTCCTCCTTCACGGCTCCCTCCCACTGGTGCAGGTCCCGTCCCTATCCTTTTGTCTCTGTTTGTTCTTTTTTCTTTTGCCCTACCCAGGTACGTGGGGAGTTTCTTGCCTTTTGGGAGGTCTGAGGTCTTCTGCAGGCGTTCAGTAGGTGTTCTGTAGGAGCTGTTCCACGTGTAGATGTATATCTGATGTATTTGTGGAGAGGAAGGTGAAATCCGCGTCTTACTCTTCCGCCTTCTTGAAGCCCCTCAGTCTTTGATTTTATTGTATAAAACTTGAGCCAGGGAGCCAGTTAGTGGGATTTTACTGCCCTTTGCACACTGTATTGACTTGTTGGCATTGTTTTCTTATTTGCGAAGGCTACTCAAAATGATACTGGGCACTTTTGCTACTGCCTCTTCAAAGCTTAACTAGTTCACAGACAAAACTCAGAAAACAGGAATGGGAAGGTTCCCCTTGATCGAGAGATGACCACGAGAGGGAGAAGGGGTGGACTGCCTTGGCAAAAAGAGTGTTAGGTGGAGCTGGAAATAAAAGTAGATTCTGGATTTTCTTTACAGGCAGGATGAATGTGGTGCAAGCTCTGAGGACTTTGGGGCTGGGATGACTTGGGTGTGTATTTCAGCTTTGCAAGGCTGGGTTTGGGTCAGTTTGAACATGTTACCTTCCTAAGGGTTCGTTATCCACATGGTGATGATAACACATAGGATTGTTGAAAGGATCAAGGATGTTTTAGGCAGTGCTTCTCAAACTTGAAGACCTGGAGGGTTAAAACATGGACTTTTGGGCCCAGCCCCATAGTTTCTGATGCACCAGATCCCAGGTGGCCTAAGAATGTGCATTTCTTTCTTTTTTGGCTTAAACAATAGAAATTTATGTTTTCACAGTTCTGGAGGCTAGAAGTCCAAGATCAAGGTGTAAGAAGGAGTGGTTTCTTCTTCTTTTTAAAGTATTTTATTCAACTATAGTTGATTTACAATGTTGTGTTCATTGCTACTGTACAGCAAAGTGATTCAGTTATACATATATACATTCTTTTTCATATTCTTTTCCATTTTGGTTTATCACAAGATACTGAATGTAGTGCCCTGTGCTATACAGTAGGACCTCGTTGTTTATCCATCCTATATGTAATAGTTTGCATCTGCTAACCCCAAACTCCCAATCCATCCCTCTCCCACTCCCCTCCCCTTGGCAACCACAGGTCTGTCCTCTATGTCTGCAGTCTGTTTCATAGATAAGTTCATTTGTGTCATATTTTAGATTCCACATATAAATGATATCATATGGTATTTGTCTTTCTCTGTCTTATGTCACTTAGTGTGATCATCTCTAGGCCCATCCATGTTGCTGCAAATGGCATTATTTCATTCTTTTTTAGGGCTGAGTAGTAGAATGTGCATTTCTATCTAGTTCCCAGGTGATGCTGATGCTGCTGGCCTTGGTGCCATGTTTTTGGAACCATTGTTTTAAGGATTAATGGCCACAAATACCAGGTGAACACCTAGCAGGTAAACTGACAGGCAATAAAATGTCTGCCTGCCATCTCACCCCACTCCACCCTACACACCCTTGTTCCAACCTTGGAGTTGATACAAGCATTTCTGAGACCAAGGCCATCTCTAAGAGCATGCAGCAAAGTTCTTCCTAAAGGTACTTCACAGCATGTAGTGGGTGGATTACTGCCCCCCCAAAATGCATGTCCACATGAAATCTCGGAACGTGACCTTATTTGGAAGTAGGGTCTTTGCCGATGTAATTCAGGTAAGGGCCAAGATGAGATAACACTGGGTTGAGCAGCTCCTAAATCCAATGAGAGTGTCCTTAGGAGAGAAAAGGACACAGAAAGAGATACACAGAGGGAAGACAGCCATGTGGAGACAAAGGCAAAGATTGGAGTGATGCTTCCACAAAACAAGGAACCCGAAGAACCACCAGAAGTGGGAAGAGACAAGGAAGAACTCTCTTCCAGAGCCTTCAGAGGGAGCATGTCCCTGCCAATACCTTGATCTCTGACTTCTGGCCTCCAAGACTGTGAGACATTCAATTTGTACTGTTTTAAGCCACTAAGTTTGTGGTCATTTGTTACGGCAGCTGAAGGAAACTCATACACAGCCTCTTAGAAGAAACACTTAGTATTGACTGCTTCAGCTCTGGCACCTTCCCCAAGGAGCCTGAAACAGGAGTGTAACCCAGACCTACTCATCCAGATGACTTGTCTCCACACCTTTAACCTTCACTAGTATTTTCACCTCCATCCCAAGGGGACCACCCCTCTCGGCAGGTCATTCTGTGCTTGCACAGAAAGAGACAGGTGGCAGGTTCCCACCTTCCAGGAGCTGGCAAATCTGGAGAAACCAGAGTCAGTTTATTGGATACGGAGAAAGGACGGCCACCGAGACAACTTGGGTACAGAACTCCTCCATAATGATGGTGGTGGCCAGGGTGGGGTGGGGGGGAGCATCCAAAAAAATGTTAGGTTTTATGTGCAGAACTATGTCAGAGGGGACATGATTTGGCCCCTCTAAATAACAACCACTGTGGTAACATCAGTTATCTTGCATCAGGTAACTGATCTACTCTTAAAACTTCTGTAAATCCAGCCTCACTTCCAACGTGCTAGGAGGGTTCCACCCATAAATGATAACCGCCCCATTGCCTCAGTGTTCTGTACATTTTCCTCTCTGTCATTTATCCCTGAAATCCTTACTGACCATCAGCCTCCAGGTTCCATCCGTGGGCCCATAGTCAGATCCGTTTTAATTGGTTGAGGAGGGAGAGGCTTCCTGTCAAAGCCAGGTTCATGTCAAACCTCCCCCTACAGTTTTCTTCTGATGCTTGTCTTACTTAAGGTAACTTTGGCAGGTCCATCTCTTTGGTGGAAGCATATCTTCAAGACAAAGCAAGACAGTCCTTCTGGATCCCTGTTTTTTGAACTTTTTCCAGTTTCCTACACCTGAGGCCCAAAGGAGAAAAGTGGTTCTGACTTCAGTCTTAGCTGAAAACGAATGTAGGAAAACATGGTTCACGATGAGAGACCCTTCTGTCCATCCTTATGACGCAGCATCCAGCTGTATCTTCCCCCAACAGGAAATCCAGAGCTGCTAGCCAATAGGGATGAATATCAAGGGCTTAAATTCTTGTAAATGCTGATTTCACTAGGGAGTGAGGCTGGAGGGTTGAGAAAGGAAGGAAACTTTTGGCCAACTCTATGGTCCTTTGGGGTCCAATAAATCAGCAAGAATCCAGGGAAACTGTAGGTTTCTGGCAGGATCAGTTGCCAAGGCTCCTTCCAGGAGGTTTTATAAATAGGAAGATGGCAGCCTGCCTTGAATTAGCCAAGAACTTATCCACCATCTGCATGATTCCTCATTTCTACCCTGACCTCCTGTTCAAGATAGCCTTTCCTTGGGTTCTTCCTGGATAGACATCTTTTGGATCCATGTGTTGGTTGTGCCAAAGCCCTTCCCTCACAAGTATAGTACCTGGATCCAGAGTCCAAATGGAGGCCACCCCTCATGTAAACAAATATCTAAGAGCCAGTGGACTTCCCTGGTGGTGCAGTGGTTAAGTATCCGCCTGTCAGTGCAGGGGACATGGGTTAGAGCCCTGGTCCAGGAAGATCCCACATGCCGCGGAGCAACTAAGCCCGTGCACCACAACTACTGAGCCTGCACTCTAGATCCCACGAGCCACAACTACTGAAGCCTGTGTGCCTAGAGCCCATGCTCCGCAACAAGAGAAGCCATCGCAGTGAGAGGCCCGCACACCGCAACGAAGAGTAGCCCCTACTCACCACAACTAGAGAAAGCCCGCGCACAGCAACAAAGACCCAACTCAGCCGAATTAAATTAATTAATTAATAAACTAAAAAAAAAGTATACTAAAGGATCCATATTTAAAAAAAAATAAGCCAACAAACCACCAAATGACATGTTCTAGCCTCCTGCCTTAACAAATACACATTCATATTGACTGGAAAGCCAGATTTGACTTCCAAATCTCAGGACTCATTAGGATTAGTTTCTGGAATATGGCAACCTTGGAAAATCCAGCTCCTAACTCCTGCACAACAGCACCCAGCCCACCCCTGCTCAGCGCAGCCCCACCCTGCTCCTCAGAGGGCCTCACATGCATGCATGCAAGCGGACACCCCAGCCCACAGGTCCAAGCTCCATCCGCAACCTCTACCACCTGTCACCCCTAGATCAGGCCCACAGGCCTAGGGTATACACACTAGAGGTGCGGTCTGCCCTCAGGAGCTGGCCCCAGGGAAGAGGCATACATGGGCCCTGAAAGTGGGCTTGGGCCACCAGGCAGGTGACAGCAGGCACAGTGTGGTATGACACAGGTGTATAGGGTGCAGTCCCTTGGCCCCCACCCTTTGGGGCCCCACCCTGAGGCAGGACCTAAGAAGGGCCCTCTAAAGCACAGGGACCAGGCTGTGGGCCCCTCTTGCTCAGGTCTAAGACAGCACTGTTTCGCCTACCCAACACCCATGTCCCCATCTCTGGGGAACAGCATCTCAATTTCTCTTTAGGGAACCCCTCTTTCCCCACCACCCCAGTCCCTGTGGTTCACGTGGGCCTCTCTCCTGCCACGGGAGGTTGAACAGTTCATGCCCCACACAGAGGTGTGTGGTCCAGGGAGTGAGTGGGGCTGAAATCCAGCTGGGCTCTGCTGACCAAGCATGGGTGGCTTAAGTCCAGTGGAACAGGCACAGTTGTTTTATTGACCTGCCCTAAACGGCCACCCCATCAGCTCTCCAGGACCCAGGCCCACTGCATCCCTGGTCACAACCATCAAGAAGATCACCAGCAAAAACACCTGGTAGAGGAGATCATTTCAAGAGCAGTGTGTGCAGAAAAGACCTAAGGGCTCAGTTCTTCCATAAGCCCAATGAATCAACCAATGATGGGTGAAGCTGCCCCAAAAAACCTTTTTAAAGCAAGAACCATCTTCAACCACCTTTATGGAAGCCTAGCCTGCAGATCAAAGGGAGATACAGACCCAAAGTGGTTTACACGGATCAGGCTAGATTGAAAAACTCACATCCTGAATAACAAATTACCTCTATGAGAGACTAAAAGCAGACAATAATCAAAAGCAGCCTCCAAACACAGGTGATGAGTAAATTCTATGTGTTCTTTAAAGGTTTAACACAGAAGTTCTTAACCCTAGCTGCACATTAGATTCAACAGGGGAGCTTTTAAAAATATTAGTGCCAGAGCCCCCCTACCCCAGGGACTCTGATTTAATTGGTCTGCGGTGGGGCCCAGGTAAAGTATTTTTTTAAAAGCTGCCCTGGTGATTGTAATGTGCAGTCAGAAATAAAATCCACTGTTTTAATATGAGGCAGACACTTCAGGAAATGTGCACATTAGCTAAATAGTGCAAATATCACCTAACCCAGGAGTTCCCAACCCAGAATGATGATTAAAACACCTGAGGCCGGGGCTTCCCTGGTAGCACAGTGGTTAAAAATCTGCCGGCCAATGCAGGGGACACGGGTTCGAGCCCTGGTCAGGGAAGATCACACATGCAGTGGAGCAACTAAACCCATGCGCCACAACTACTGAGCCCATGTGCTGCAACTACTAAAGACCCTGTGCCTAGAGCCCGTGCTCCTCAACAAGAGAAGCCACAGCAATGAGAAGCCCGCGCACTACAATGAAGAGTAGCCCCCGCTCACCGCAACTAGACAAAGCCTGCGCGCAACAACGAAGACCTAACACAGCCAAAAATATAACTAAATAAAATTTAAAAAAGAAGAACACCTGAGGCCATTTTTTTCAACTTCAGGTCACTGGTCTGACTCTTAGTCTACTGAATCAGCATCTTCTCCAATGAGGCCCAGAACTCAGCATTTTTTCAAAGTTCCTTGCTCCATTTCAGTACTCAGCCAGTGACATATAATAACATTTTTTCTGCTGGGGATGCATGTTAACCTCCTCTGGGGCTCAAGCCAAGTGTAGTAAATAAGTATGGAGGCTGAGAATCAGTATTCTAGAAATTCCCCTCCCCTGTGCTTTATTTATGCACCCCTTTGATATCGTTAACTGGGGTTAGGACAATTATAATAATAAACATACTGTAATGGCTACCGTGTCAGTTAGCTACTGCGCATAGCAAATTATCCCAAACTTACTGTCTCAAAAACATTTGTTGTCTCACAGTTTCTGTGGGTCAGGAATCCAAGTGTGGCTTAGCTGAACCCTCTGTGTCTGGGTCTCTCCCAGGCGGCCTTGAAGGTATGGCTGGGGCTGCACTCATCTGGACCTGATTCCAAGCTCACTCAAGTGATTGGTGTCAGAATTCTGTTCCTCTCAAGCTGTTGGACTGAGGACCTCAGTCCCTCACTGGCTGTTGCCTGGAGACCTTCCCCTGGTCCTTGCCACATGGACCTCTGTGGAGGGCAGCTGGTGAACAGAGAGCCAGAGAGAGAGAGAGAGCTAACAAGATGGGAGTCACTGTCTCTCGTAACCTAATCACAGAAGGGGCACCCTGTCACCTTCGTGGTGTTCTATGTATTAAATCGAGCCACTAAAACAACACAAAGGACCACTACACACCTATTAGAAAGCCCAGAATCCAGAACACTGACAACACCAAATGCTGGGGAGGATGTGGAGTAACAGGAACTCTCCCTTATTGCTGGTAAGAATGGAAAATGGGGGCTTCCCTGTTGGCGCAGTGGTTAACAATCCGCCTGCTGATGCAGGGGACACGGGTTCGTGCCCCGGTCCGGGAGGATCCCACATGCCGCGGAGCAGCTGGGCCCGTGAGCCATGGCCACTGAGCCTGCATGTCCAGAGCCTGTGCTCCACAACAGGAGAGGCCACAACAGTGAGAGGCCCGCAAACTGCAAAAAAAAAAAAAAAAAAAAAAGAATGGAAAATGGTACAGCCACTTTGGAAGACAGTTTGGTGATTTCTTACAAAACTAAACGTGCTCTTACCATATGATCCAGCAATCACACTCCTTGGCATTCATCCAAAGGAGGTGAAAACATATGTTCACACAAAAACCTGCACACAGATTTACAGCAGCTTTGTTCATAATTGTCAAAACTTGGAAGCAACTAAGACGTCCCTCAGTAGACGAATGGATAAAAAAAAATTGTGATATATCCAGACAATGAAATATTATTCAATGCCAAAAAGAAATAAGGCATCAAGATGTGAAAAGACATGGAGGTACCTTAAATTCATAGTACGAAGTGAAAGAAGCCAATCTGAAAAGGCTACATACAGTATTATTCCAACTGTATGTCATTCTGGAAAAAGGCAAAACTATGGAGACAGTAAAAAGATCCTTTCAGTGATTGTGAGGAGCTAGGAGGGAGGGAGAGATGAATAGGTGGAGCACAGAGGATTTTTAGGGCAGGGAAAATACCATGTGCGCTACTATAATGATGGATACATGTCATTACACCTTTGTCCAAACCCACAGAATGTACGACACCAAGAGTGAACTCTATTGTAAACTCTGGACTTTGGGTGATAACGACATGTCAGTGTAGGATCATCAGTTGTAACAAATACACCACTCTAGTGCAGGATATTGATAGTCAGGGAGGCTATGAATGCGGTGGGGGGTGGGAGTGTCTCTGGAAATTTCTGCACCTTCCTCTCAGTTTTGCTGAGACCTTAACACTAAACTTAAAAAAAGTCTAAGAAAACGTTTTAAAGCAAGTGACTAGCCTAGGCCACCATCAAGAAAGGGAATCAGTGGGAACCATCATAGGAGTTGATGTGACACAGCTACCACATCCTAAGCACTCACCAGACCCCTTCTAGGAACTTTGCACTCCTAACTCATGTAGTCCTTAGAACATTGTGATGGCTGAGGAAACTAAAACCAACAAGGGAAAAATGTCCTTGAAGCCACATGGCTGGTAGGTACAGAGCTGGGATGCCAGCACCCAGCCCACTGCCGTGGATACCTGTCCCTGATCCTCATCAAGACAGCATCTCCATACAGATCCTGCCCACGTGTGAGCAGCTGTAGGAGGGAGCACAGGGGACAGACTGACTAGTGCGTGTCCCAGAGGCCCGAGATCCAATTGTCCAGACGGGGCGAGGACACACCGGGAGGTGGACTGCACAGGAGCCTGCCGCTCTTCTGCTCCCAAAGGGGAATTCGAACCCTCTGCCCCCTCCTGCCTCTGCCCAACAGAGGCCTGAAGCACAGTTCCAATTAGCATGGAGAATATTCATGGGCTGCTCCTGCTGCCTGAGCCTTTCTTAGGAGCCTTGAATAAGCCGGATTAATAAACTATCTTTCATTTGCTATCCTTTGGCATGAATTTTGCATTAGGCTGAATTCAGTTTAGGTTCCAGCTGACGCCATTTTCTGTAAGACAATGCTTTCCACTCCTGGGCATGTGTGTGTTTACAGGAGAATGTCCCCAATGGTAGAGGGACTCCTGGCACCTCTTGAGAGCATTTTTAAGAACACTTGGGCCCTCTCTGCTTAGGCGTTAAGCCTGAAGATGAATGCCCTCTGGAATGTATGCTATTAATAAAGCGGGTTCCTTTCTCTTTGCATTAGGGGAAATGACTAGGCTTTCAGCTGAGTGTCTGGCTTGGATCAGCTCTGTGGAAGACTGCCCACCTGGAGGACAGGGTCACCAGGAGAATGAAGGGTCAAAGGTGGTCTTGTGAATGGGGAGTGGCCACAGACACGGTGTCCTCAGGGCAGTGGGCCCCACTGGGTTTCAGTGCCTGCCATGCAGGCCTAAAGTCAGTCCATGGGTCTTAAGGAGGCCCTTGGGGGGGTGAGTATCATGCAGTGACTCTGACCCCTGCACTCAGAGCACAGGGCTGCCCACCTGGGGGTCCCCCCCTTCAATCACTGAGTGCCTGGGAAGGGGGCCCCTTGGACCACTGACACGCATACCTTGGCTGATGACCATTCGCTCAACAGGCAGCTCTGACGACACAGGTCTCGTGCCCCGGCACGGCAATCCCGGGGAAAAGCAGGCACAGTGAGTACAGGAGGGCTAGGATCTGGTGCAGACCTGGGATGAGGCCAGGACCCTGCGGCTCTAACACACTCCAGCTGACATCTCTGCTGCTGGTCCATGGACCACACTTTGAGTTACTAAAGCCACTTCAGCAGCCACCAAATGATGAAGCGACCAGCCACTCATGTGGGTGACAGGCACACAGGCACAGCACTGTTACGGTGCCCAAGACACTGCCACACTTTGCCCTCCTGCCCTGAGGACAGCGTCCATTTCTGAGCGGGAGTGAAACGGAGAAGAAAGAGCATGGAAGGTGTCAAGAGACTTGCATTCGCGTCCTGATTCCTCCACTGTCAGCTCAGTGACTCCGGGCGGGTCTCACTGACAAACTTCCCAGCTGCCACAACAGGCTGGATACCAGCTAACAGAAAAAGAGATCTGAGGGGGTGTCGAATATCACAAAACAGAGACACACTGCAAGCCCAAAGAACCACGACCCAGCTCGGAGGTTTAGGGCAACGTGCTGCCCACAGCATCCTTGCTGGGCCCTGCTCTCATGAGCAGCTGCACAGGCCCCTTGGGCGTCAGTCACCATCAGTGATCCAGAGAAGCCCCCAACACTTGCCGAGGAGCCATGCTGTGTGCGCGGCTCATGACCCCATCGACGTGGTCATACCGGAGGCAAGAGGCTTTCGAAAGGAATGCCTGGTCGCCTCCTGGGCCCTCAACTGCTAACTCCTATGTTTGACTGTTCTTTTAATCCTACAGCCCCTGAAGAGGTTATGGGGAAAGCATGTCCTTTTCAAATTGTGGGCAATGAGGCAAATATGACTTAGCACTGTGCATTCAACAGATGAGGAAACAGAAGGGTGGAGGAATAAAGGTGAGGTGTGAGTCAGGACAGAAGGGCCATGGATTTAGGAATACCTGGGTGTACCCAGAAATGCCAGGCAGAGCGCAGGCCCTGGCCCTCACAGTTTCTGCATCCCGCCGCTGCCACCATCACCCCATCACTACACATATGCATCGAGACCCTTTTTGGACCTAGTGCCAAACTAACTGCTGCTCGGCCGGTGGGGGACTGTTGGCTGGCAGAGACGGGGATGAATCAAAGAAAACTGAAAATGCATTCCTTCCCTCCGGAGACATAAAACTAAATGCCAAATGTCAAGCAAGATTTCCAGATGCTCAGCGCTATGGAGTCCCAATGAAGGAGAGGTTCCCGGGCTCAGAGGCAGGAAGGCGTTTCTGACCTGTGATTGCAATGGATCAGGGAGAAGAAGGAAATTGTAACTGTAGCAGTTGTGGCCGCTGTGATCACAGCTGTTGTCCTGTGGCTCTGAGCTGCAATACCCAGTGCGTTCAACCCTGAGGGCCTGGGCCAAGGGGGACAAGGCGGCAGGAGGAGTCAGGCCACACTGCCCCCTAGAGGTCAACTGAGGACTCACTGAATCCTGGAGATGAATCCCAGGGGCCACCACTCCCCTGATGTGCTTGGAGTTCTGGGCATCCTGAGGGAAAAGATTTGAGCCTGTCTCACATTTGGGGTTCAGACCCCTACAGATCTTCTGTAGGGGCTGGGGGTGCCCCTAGGTGAGGCTGACCTCGGGACCCAAGGCAAAAATGAGCCCAGGTGCACCAGATGTCTGGCTGAGAGCAGGGCTAGGATGCCAAGGGTGGGCAGGCCAGGTGCAGCGAGGCTGACCAGATGGTCACTGTCTCCACCTGCACCTGCAGTGTGTGCAAGTCTGGGGAGAAGAGGACTGGGTTCTGAGGAAAGGACACAGCCACTAGACACACACACGCACACACACACACACACCTTGCGTGCACGCATCCTGCTGGGAACTCTGGGAAAGGGCTGGCCTAAGAAACATAAGCTCTTTCTCCTTCTGCCAGTGAGTCTTCAGCAGGAGGGAAGGCCAGACAGAGCCCGGGGTGGGGACCAGAGGTCTGCGGGCAAAGGACAGGTGATGGGCCCTTGGGGACTCTGCTCAAGCCCAGGACACACCTGCCACACATGCACCAACTCACTCACCTGAAGTGATATTGAAGGGTACAGTCACCTTCCTTCTTACAAATGGGAAAACTTGATGATCAGAAAGACCATCTGGTTCCCAGGGCCACTAATTTAATGAGTGGCAAAGCCAAAACCCACACTGTCAAGTGGCTCCATCTTCCCAGGGTGGAGAAAGAAGCATCCGAACCAGCATTCAGGAGTGAACACTAAGGGAGAAAATAAATTACACTGTTAGAATCCTGATGAGAAAAAAAAAAGTACAGCTTAAACATGCCTGAGGTTTGAATGGGTAGCAAACTAGAGTCAAATTACCTTCCTGCAGATCAACTCAGGGCATCCTAAAAATTGCAAACGCAGGGTGTTCAGGGAAGTTGTAACGTAAATCAGCTCCCAACCCGCTTCCCTGCTTCCACATGTATTTCTGTTAGCGCTGCCTTGGCTGTGTTGGAAGTTAAATGGCCATAGGAGAAGTAGTTAAATTCTTATCCCAGAGCAGAGAAGGTCAGAAGCCTTTCCCTGACAGCCAAATGCAAAGTGATCTCCCATTTTCCTAATGAGAATATGTTAATAAAAAAAAAGTTTGGGGTCAACTTGAATATGCAAGCTTTCTAGGGATGTGGAAGGAAGAGTCACATGTGCATTTACAAGTAGTTCACTTATTCACTTAAGTGCTAAATGTCCTGCAGTGGCATAACTGGAGTTTTTACATCATGTATTATCATGTAAGCCTGCAATTGGAGCCATAACTCCTTCATGGCCACTCATCTGTCTGCCAATCACAGCTTCCTTTAGAGCTACTTATACTTGGGGTTGTTGGTATCTTTCTTAGGTCCTGTAGCTGAAGGAAGTGCAAGGTATAAGCACCGAAAATGCAAAACCTAAGATAGATTCGTGGAACTTGCCAAACAATTCTCCCTAGGTTCGTTTTTCTTAATTTTACAGCATCAGCAATTTTGAGAAAAATCATGATGTCCCAACGTTACATATTGTTAGAGGTGACACTCCAGAATGATATCTCATCAACTGTTGGGAAATTTTCGTATTTCAACAGTCTTGTTTCTTGAGAATTGTTTTTATTTTTAATTCTCTCACTATTGGGAAATAATAAACATCTTAGAATTCCTGATTTCAAATTTTGAAAAAGTTTTTCCCAAATTTTTTTTCTCAAGTATTGTACTTTTGGTGGAAATACACACCAGTCTGACTACTTTCTGGCCTGAAGAAGTCTGTGTGCCTTAATGTGTGACCAACTTAATGAAACTCAAGTCAATTACGCTCTACAAAGGAAGCTATAGAGCGTGGTACACCATGCTACACTACCAAGCAATAAACAAGCAACAACTGTTTCTCTATGCAACACGAAGCTCCAGAGAATTATGCTGAGTGCAAAAAGCCAATCCCCAAAAATCACATACTGTGTGATTCCATGTATATAAGATTTTTGAAATACTGTTATAGAAATGGAGAATCGATTCATGGCTGACCAGGGTGAAGGGGGGGATGGAGGAGGGAAGGAAACAGGTGTAGCTATAGAAGCACAACAGGAGGGATGCTTGTGGTGATGGGTACGTTCTGCATCTCAACTGCATCAATGCCAGTCTCCTGGCTGCGTTGTCCTACTAGCGTTTTGCAAGATATTCCCAATGGGGGAACATGGGTAAAGCATACATGAGCTCTCTCTGTATTATGTCTTATAACTGTACATGAAGCTACAATTATCTCAAAATAAAAACTTTAATTTAAAAAATGTGTCACTATGGAGGTTCCTTTAAGCACTAAAAATAGAGTTACCATATAATCCAGTGATCCCACTCCTGGGCATATATCTGGAGAAAACTCTAATTTGAAAAGATACATGCACCCCAATGTTCATTGCAGCACAACTTACAACAGCCAAGACATGGAAGCAACCTAAATGTCCATCAACAGATGAATGGATAAAAAAGAAATGGTATATATTTACACACACACATACACACACACACACACACACACAGTGGAATATTACTCAGCCATAAAAAGGAATGAAATAATGCCATTTGCAGCAACATGGATAGACGTAGAGATTGTCATACTAAGTGAAGTAAGCCAGACAAAGACAAATAGCATATGGTATCACTTATATGTAGAATCTAAAAAATGATACAAATGAACTTACTTACAAAACAGAAAAGACTCACAGACTTAGAAAACAAACTTATGGTTACCAAAGGGGAAAGGAGGGAGGGATTATTATATACCAAAAAAAAAAGTTAGAGATCTTTTGGATGTTTACAATGGTTGAAAAAGTTGAGGTAACGAAAGTCTTTAAAAGTTTACTTCAACTACTTTGTGGTTTAAATCTAAGAAAATGAAAACACATCTTCAAGTATTTTGAATATTCTTGAATATTTTTAATATAAAAGAATTTCCTCTGGGAATAGGGGAAATTGCATATAGAGCTTCCTCCAACAGGACCTGTGGTGGATAAGTCTTTATTGGACATTATCTATCTCACTTATCCTTATACTGACTTTCCAAGACTCAGATTATTATCTACATTTTATAAAGGAAATTGCTGCTCAGAGAAATGAAGAAATTTCCCCCAGGTAGCGCAGCTAGGAACTGGCTGATTTGAGATTAGAATCCAGGTTTGTGTGGATTTATGTATTTTCCATCTGCCAGCCACTTAAGAAACAGTCATGATTCCCCGAAGTAGACAACTTTCAACTGCAAGCCACTGACTCACAATAGCAAGAGAAGGAAAAAAACAAACGCCACTCTCAAGTAAAAAGCAACCTTAATCATTTTTTTTAACTTTAATCATTTTTAAAGAGACATATATACATGACAACTAAATGTATGTGCGATCCTGGATTGGCTCCTGAACTGTGAAAAATGTTCCCATATGACATGAAAAACACTAGTGGAACAATTGATGAAATTTGAATAAAGTCCATTGATTAAATGACTATTGTATTGATGCTAATTTCTGGCTTTTGATAATTGTACTGTGGTGATGTGAGAGGATGTCCTTGTTTTTAAGGAAACTCTGAGGTAAAAAGACATCACGTTTGTAACGTACCCTTAAAAGTATTAAAAAATGCATTAGATATCTATTTCATGACGGTAGGCAAATTTGGGGAGCTATGGATGAAGGATATATGGCAATTCTTTGTACTGTTATAACTTTTCTCTAACTCTGAAATTACTTCAAAATATTTGCAATTTAAAAAATATTCTAGGAACTATCCAGAACAGCTCTCCAGACAAAACTCCAATGATGAGCATATTCTTGCAAAGGTCTGCAGAAATATTGCTCAGGTCCTGTATTGTCATTCTTTTCTCTTTCCCTTCTCTCCATGAAAACTAAAATTAAAGAATAATTTGGCCCCACTGAATAGGCTGTTACGGCTGAAAACCAACACAAATTCTACACTGAGGCAAGCAAGCCCTCTGCAGGTCACCTGTGGGGCACCAGTTAGGGCCCACACAGGAGGCACCTCCAAAAAAACTTCCTCGCTGCTGAGAAACTGTATTTGGGTGGGTGGATTTCCTCCAGAGCAGCATTTACTCACTGTCAGCATGTAAAGCACCTCTGCATCTCTGCAGGTGTAAGAGCCGCCCCCCGATCTTGGTCCACAATCCCAGAAGTCCTGACAGCACATAGTGAATAGGGAGCGCCTGGCACTCTGCGGTGATAAAGTACAGTACCAGGGAGAGAAAGATCAGGGAGCTGGGCTTTTGATCACGCAAGAGGGGTCTCGAGGGCTAGCAGAGCCGCATTCTGGAAACACATTTTATACAGAGTGTGGGATACCCACATTCGACAGAGAGCCATCATAAAAGCCCAGACATAAAATAACACGTAGAACTGGATGTCTGGCCTTATGTGATATTTTATGTGATAGAACACCGTGGAACACCCACAGTTCAAGCAACCCCAGCTCTCCCCAGGCTGAGCTCCTGCAGTGCTGTCTTGCACAAATGCAAATCCAGCCTGTAGCCCAGCCCAAGGCTCCCAGCATGCCTCGGATCCCTGCTCCCTAGCTGCATGCATTAAAGAGCATCAGAGTCAGGGAAGGTAGTAAGAAAGGCTGTAAGTGTATTAGAAGGAGCGATTTCTCTGCACGTTCCTTATTGCCTTGCACAGAGTGATTCTGTATCTCTATCAACAGTCGCTGCTGCACAGAGCTGACTTTTCTGAACACTCAAAACTGGTTCTTACACACACGCACACACCCAGAGGGCAAGGCCAATTCTCCCCATAAATTTGTAAACTTGTTGCCATAGAGACAGGCGCCGGGGTGCTTCAAGTTAGAGTTGGATCAGCAGTGCCGCCTAGTGGGTTACTGGTTATCCTGCAGTCCCCCAAACACATGTCGGAAGATAGATGATTTTTTTTTTCCCTTTTTCCTTTTTCTTTTTTCATTCGTTCTTTTTTAGCTATCTCGGGTTCCCCTTCAAGATTTCTAGAGATCTCTTAAACCAATATCTATTTAAACCAAGGGTTTTTTCCTTCCAGTTTCATTTGAGATATAATTGACATATATACAGCACTGTATAAATTCAAGGTGTTGACTTACATACATCATGAAATGATTACCACAATAAGTGTAGTGATCATCCATCATCTCATATAGGAACAAAATTAAAGAAAAAAGTATTTTTCCTAGTATGAGAACTCTTAGGATTTATTCTCTTAACAACTTTTATGGAACATACATGAGTGTTAATTATGTTTACCATGTTGTACATTACATCCCTTGTACTTATTTATCCTATAACTGGAAGTTTGTACCTTTTGATCACCTTCATCTAATTCCCCCTCCCTCTACCCTCCATCTCTGGTAACCACAGAGCTGATCTCTTTTTCTGTGAGTTTGTTTGTTCAACCAAGTTTTTTGAAGCTGTTTGCTTCCCACATGCAGAAATAGACTCCGACGTCAGAGCTGGCACTAGCGTTCCATCTCATTTTCTGGACGCTCTGCCCCACTATGGCATACCTAGCTCTAAATAAGTCAGGACCAGCTGTGGAGGTCCCTTGGATGTCACATACAATGACAAATATATATAAACCAATGCCTGACATGTAGGAGAACAAAACTCATTGGGGATTTAAAGTAAATGATGAAGTCCTCCTTTATCATTTTATTCATTTGTTCAGCCAGTGTGGCTTCTACTCCACAAATGTAGATGTGCAAGAAGGAGGTTTTCTCTGTTTTTCTATAAATGAACGTACTCGTCCCATCGTGGAACAGAGAGTTGGTATCAGTAAATTCAGGATCTCCTGCCCCCACTTTATCTTGAGTCTAGGGTCAGGGTAGGGGTGGGTCCGCAGGGTCCAAACCCCAATCTTCCTGCTCATCTCAGGCTGTGACCCCCCCAGGCAGAGCGTGCTACATCTGCCTGGTCCAGCCGTGCAACATCTCATGGCCAAAGTCACCCCGTACAGCTCTGCCCTGTCAACCTCCCTGGTGGTACTGTAAAAGAAGGACACCCTCAGTGAATATCTCCAATTGATAATCTGTCAACCAATATTTATCATGCTTATGGGCATGACCCATCTGGGGGTCCTGGTATATAAAGAAGAAACTAGGCTCCTTTCTTAAGCCCATGGGCTCCTGGGGAGACAGATTTTCCAACAAAGTACAGGAATGCTCGGGGCAGTTACTGTAAGGAAGACCCAGGTCCACAAACCCTTAATCAAAATGCTTGGGCCAGATAGGTTTGGAATTCTGAATTTGTTGGATATTAGGAAAGTAAACAGTCTATAGGTTGCCTATTTCCTACTGTCTCCATCAGGGTCTGGGATGTCACCCTCAGTCAACCACACCGACTTTTGCAGCAAAACTCAGGAGGAGTAAAAGTGAAATAAAGATGACCAACAGCTTTAAAGACCTCATGGCAGCTCAGGAAGGATTTGCCACCAAATGAGGTTTAGTATCAAAAAGGAAAACTTTTTGTTTGAGGTGAGATCAGGAAGTGAGAGCTGGCCGGGTAGCCAGGTGGCAGCCTTGCAGATGGAGGGATGGCAGATACAGGCACCCAAGTGAGGGCAGCCCAGCGTGTCAGGGAAGTCAGTGTGCCGGGACCTCCAAGCCAGATCCTCAACTCTTGGACACCCCAGCCCTGCCTCAAAATTCCACCTTGGAAGGAAGCCTTCCCTGACGGCCCACCCTCCTCTATGTGAGTTGCACTGACATTCCAAAAAAAGTTCCATATGTTTCCTCTCTGATCCATAGACCTGAAATTCCTTAAGCACAAGCAACATCTTCTCTCCTTGGTACTATCTTCTAACACCTATTCAAGGCTTTTCAATTACAGCCACTCACACCCCTACAAGTACAACCACATCTGCAACTAGTGATAATAACAGCAACACATGCATCAAGAATTTTGGGGGGAGGGTTGAGGGTGTGACATTAGTCCTGTACATGAAAAGAAAGGGAGAGGAGACATAACCCCTCAGGGTGGCCTGTGCTTGTATTTTTCTCTGCTTATCCTCAACTCACAGGATAAAAGTTGTCTCCTACTCTGGCCAGGAGACAGAATCTGTTTCTGTACGTTCATTCTCGAATTGCTGAAACTCCCAAAGCAGCAGTGTAAATATTCATGCAGTAAACAGGGGGAGCCAGGTGGAAGGGTCTCCACAGTTATTTTTGTTTCTCTGTCAAAATATTTAGCTAATCCATAAATCTTTTAAAACACATTCCATTGCACTGCATGCAAACACTTCCACAAACATTCATCACCCCTCCATCGCTAAATGCGGCTTCCATTTCGGTATTTCTTCCACACTTACCCAGAAAGACGGGATCCAAAATCCAGAATATAAGACCCAAAAGGACTTGCCTGGACTAAGGGGCAGGCCATGCCCTGCTCAGACTCCCGCCTCCCAGCCTGCTCAGAAATTGGCAGACAAAACCACCCCCTGCATTGTAAATAGATGCTGAGGCAATGCGGAGAGCTGGGGGAGGACTAGCAGAATGGGGATATGTCTGGAAGAGGTCTGTTCTCTGAGGTTGGATAAATCACACTGAGCTGCTGGGAACTCGATTTCCTACAAACCGTGGGAAAGTAAAACCATATTACTGGTTCAACGTGGGGTTTTTTTCTCAGGTTTTGAAGACACACACAGCATAAAACCAAATATATATTTAACACACTGGAAACGTGCGGTGGATTTTAATGAAAGTGATTAGACCCAGGAAAAGAAACCGAGGTAAAATGGAGGAAGATGGTCAATCTGAGATGCTTCCCTCCCCGCCACCCCAACTGGGAAGGATTCTATGATGGCATCTACTCAAGTTCAGAGAGACTGGGCTGTGGCCTGCAGAGAACTCCCAGGGCTGCCCCTGGTCGCAAAAGCTTCCAGGAAGGAAGGCTCCAGCTTTGTGAATTCCCTTCAATGCAGCAAGACCACGTGAAGGACCAAGTTCACGTTCAGCCTTGTGCTAAGCAGGGAGGGTGAAACCATGACTGCAATTCTGGTGTGGCCAGCATGGCAGGATGGATAGTTCAGGGAGGCAAAACAGGGCCCCCCAAAGACACTCACCTGCTAATTCCCTGAACCTGTGACCACGTGATCGTACATGGCAAAGGCAACTTTGCAGAGGGGGAGTAAGCCTAGCACCCTGAGATGGGAAATGATCCTGGATTATCAGGATGAGCCCAGTGTCATCTCAAAGGTGACGAGAGGAGGCAGGAGGGTCTGAGTCAGTAGCAGGAAATGTGATGACAGCAGCAGAGGTTAGAGGGATGCAGGGAGGGGTCTGTGAGCCAAGGAATGCAGGTGGCTGCTAGAAGCTGGAAAAGGCAACAAAATGGATTCTCCTCTGAAGCCTCCAGAAAGAATGTAGCCTCGCTGGCACCTCCATCTTAGATTTCTGACCTCCAGACTGTAAGAGAGAATAAATTTGGGTTGTTGTAAGGCCCTAAGTTTGTGGTAAACTATCAACACTCCCTCGCCCATGTCAGCATTGCTGGAACAGAAATATGTGGGTGACTCAGGGAGTACGAACAGGGCGAGGGTCTCTCTTTCTGGAGAGGCCACAGAAGGCCTCACAGAGGAGGTGACTGAACTATTCCCAAAGGCCAAGGAGAAGCCTCGAAGCCAGGGGAGTTCCAAACAGCATTCCAGGCAGCAGGTAAGGATGAGCACAGGCACAGAGGCAGGGGAGCGCAGGGCGTGCCCATACACTAGGAGGACCTTGGCGTGACCAGGCCCCGGGGCAGGGGAGGCTGGAACATGAGTCTGGAATGACGAATGGCAGCCCAGCTCTAAAGCAGGGATGGCTACAGGGACCAGGCGATGCAAGGGAAATTTAACCATTTTCTCAGGAACTTGACCAAACCTCAAAGCCCGGGGCAGTGTGCTAGGTGCCCTGGACAGAGAACAGAGGCTAGGATGAAGCAAGCAAGGTATTGGCTCTGGGCAAAACTGAAGGGGGTGCCCAAAACTCAGTAATCAAAATAAGTAAGTAATCAAAATAGGATAGTATTTAAAAATTCAAAATTAAGACCCAAAATATCAAAGTTTTAACTTTATTTAAAGTTTTTAACTAAAGGCAGGATCAGTTATGGTGCCCTGATGAGCCACCTTGGAGCCTGAGGCAAATGGGAAAATCAGCCATTCTGATCCTGTTTTTAAATTTTTGTTATTTTGTTCATCATGGAATTTTTTGCATTAATTTTGATTTTTTGGTAACTGCATTAAAGTATTACCTACCTGAAGCTATTATATACAGAATGGATAAACAACAGGTCCTCCTGTATAGCATAGGGAACTACATTGAATAACCTATGATAAAGCATAATGGAAAAGAAAATTTTTTTTAAAAGTATATATATTTATATATATATATATATATATATATATATATATATATATATATGTTTGTATAACTGAATCACTTTGCTGTACAGCAGAAATTAACACAATGGTGTAAATCAACTCTACTTCAATTTAAATATATAAATAAATAAAAACATATCACTTACGTGGATCACCGAGTTTTTGGTGCTCTCTTAAATTTTACACCCACACAGTGCCTCACTCACTTCATCCTAGCCCCAGCCCTGCCTCTACCTTCTAAAGCAGGGGTTCCCCAACCGCCAGGCCATGGACCGGTACCATCCACGGCCTGTTAGAAACCATGCTGCACAGCAGGAGGTGACGGCGGGCCACTGAGTGAAGCTTCATCTGCCGCTCCCCATCGCTCGCATTACCGCCTGAACCAATCTCCCCTACCCTGATCCATGGAAAAACTGTCTTCCATGAAACCGGTACTTGGTGCCAAAAAGGCGGGGGACTGCTGCTGTTCTAGAGAGTACATGCCAGTCAGCTGATATCCCCCTCAACAGCCTGTGTGAGACTGGGCTGAGACTCAAAGAGGATTTCCTTATGGTGAGAGAATTTTTTTTTTTTAATTTGAGGAAGTAGAAGGGAGAGTTTGACATGTATGCCCCGGTATTTGGGGGTAAAGAGACTGAAGTCTCCTGTAGGCCTGGCTACAGCAGCCCACCAAGGAACAGTTGAAAGGGGGCAGCAGAGGGGCCCATTCTCCACCACCATTTGGGAAACAGGAGTACATGGGCTCCCCCAGGCCAGGTGTAGGCTGGAGGGAGGAGCTGGGTCAGAGAAGTGCTGAAGGGACCCTGCTCTGATCAACTGCCGGCTGCAGAGAGGAAACCCCAACAGAGGAGGCTGTGGAGTGTACCACTGGGGGGACAGGAGCTGGGGAGAGTCAGAAGAAGTTCAGAGGGTGAATTGTCTGCATCAGGAAATGGTAGATCCAGGGCCACCATGGGGTGTCTCAGAGGAAGCTAATACAGGCCTCATACAAGCTATGTGACTCACAGAGGGCATTCAACAGCCAAGGGAGAAGGAGGAACAAAAGCTCAGCTAAGTCAAAAGACCTTTGACCAGAGTCCCACTCGTCTTCCCTCTGGGATCCACCCCGGGAAAGCCAGCCATGAGGCAGAGGGTGTGACATGGAACAGGAGAGAGAAAGGACAGGCATGAACCCACTTCCCCCTGGTGGCTGATGAAGCTGAGTCAGGAGGGGAAGGAAGAATATTTGAATAGCCTGAGAAATCAATGTCTTGTTTAAGATTGGACTGGATTTTTAATACCTGAAAATGAGGCTAATTGGACCCCAAAGTGGCTAAAAAAGAATAGGTTTTGCCCAAGATCAGTTGGAGCATAACTGAAAATAGTGATGAGGGGAAGAGAAACCAGTCTACAGAGTTCAATCCATTTAGTAAAACAGTTTTGCTGGTTCTTCTCCACCCAGATCCAGCCTGTGTCTTTCCCTGGCTCTGCTCAGGGCTCCCGGAGACTAATTCCTACAGAGAGCAGCATATTGTCTCCCAAGATGGCCACTGTGATGATTTAATTTTATCAACTTGATTGGACCAGGAGGTGCCCAGACCTTTGGTCAAACATTATGCTGGGTGTGTATGTGAAGGCAGTTTTGGATGAAATTAACATTTGAATGAATCGACTGAGTAAAGCAGATTGCCCTCCCCAATATGGTGGGCCTCATCCAAGTTGAAGACCTGAATAACACCAGAAGGCTGAATAAGAGGGAACTTCTCCAGCCTGACTGCTTGAGCTGGGACAGCAGTCCTCTCCTACACTCAGACTAAAACTTTCACCATCAGCTTTCCTGGTTCTCCAGCTTGCCACCTATAGATCTCAGGACTTCTCAGCCTCCATGGTTGTGTGAACCAATTCCTATAGTAGGTAAATAAGTGTTCTGTTCCTCTGACTAATACAGCTACCTTTCAGTTGGGTTCTGCCAATGTCAGCCACGACCTGCCTCTGCCCCATCCCTCTGGCAGCACCCCATCCCCCCATGACCATGAGCCCTCCCAGAACTCCAGATCTCAGAGACTCTAGTAACACAATTTCCTCCCATGCTGTCTTCAACCCTAGGGCAGTGATGACTTTCATTTTTGCTAGCTCTGGGTGTTTCAACATGTTTTGTTTGTCCCTTTAAACCCTGTCCAAAAATGCCTTCTATAATTAGACCCTTCCTTAAAAGTCTCCTCATTTAAACTATCTGAATGAATTCTACTTCCTGTCTGGACCCTACTGATGCATCGAGGAGGAGGGATACCTCTTTCACTTTGACTAGAGAGAAAGAAGCAAGAATGAGTGAGTGGAGATGCAGATGTGTCTTGAGTAGAGATGAAGTGGGCAGGAAGTTGGGGGAAATCACACTGTTGATTTGCATTTTCTTTATGCAGAAAGATGGAAGCTTAAATACTAAAATGGAATCAAGGCAGTGAAGCTTTGAAGCAGGTGGCAAAAGGAGTGGAAGGACCACCGTTCATTTTTAGAGGCACAACTCTGCACCTTTGGATGATTCTCTTGGTCGACTGAGCAGCTGAGTCAGATCACACGCATCTTCAGGGATTTGCAGTGTTCTGCTTAAGAAACCCCAACTACAGATAACAATCAAAATGATGTTCAGGACAGCATGAGTTCATAGACTGAATAGGGTTCATTGTATTTGTCACAAAGGGGTTAACAGTGCTGCGCACATCAGTGAAGATCAAATGCACAAATACTGCAAAGTAAGGGCCCTACCAATTCATATGTTATCTTTGAACATTTCATGGCTTGAATTTCCAGATGAGAGTTCATGACTCCTAATTCAAGGGCCACGTCAACTGACTTGTGTAATGAAAAAACTTACAAACTCCCACTTTAACCCTTTGAGGCAGCATGGTGTGGTGGAAAAAGCAAGGAGTCTGGATAACTTGATAACTTACTAGGTGAATTTTGGCAAATCACTTAAACTCCCTGCCTTTCCATTTTCTCATCCGTACAATGAGGATAATGCCACCTTAACAATCTGAGCTTAAGAAGCTGGCCCTGAACTCAGAAAAAGAGAGCTATTTTTTTAAACAAAATGAGAGAAGTTTATTTCATTTAATAGTCTAATTTGTACCATTTGCCACATACTTCATTTACATAATGAAAATTTGCCCTGTGTTCATGTGATATATTCTAATAAATAAGAAATTTGCCTAGGTAGGACAATAGGTTTGGGCGATTATTGTGATAACAGGCAAGTTTCCTACCTACTACTGGAGCCTCCAAAAGGGAGCTATACTTGAAGTCTGGGTTAACATGGCAATAATGGTATGTTGACTCCTACACGATCCTGAAGGGTGTGGGTGGAAAAGGAATAGTTGAGGTAACCTGGTCATTCTTTGGCCACCATGATATCAATTAGGCACATTTGGAAATAGTCCATAGATCATATTAGAGCTACTGCAAATGACTTTGAATAAGACTCAGAAAGGTCATGGAAGAGACAAGTACCTCTCAGACACCAGTGCCATGGATGATAAAGAATCAAACACAAGGCATCTGTGGAGTCACTTTACAGGGAAAGCATCTTTAAGAGAAGAGATCCAAGGCTGAACAGCTGAGCTGACATTCTGAGGTTATCCTGCACCCACCACAGGCAAATTCCAAAGCTTTTTGCAAAAAAAGATATTGGACACTCAGACTCTCCTTTTGTTTCCCACCTTTTAAAACTCCCCAGTACTAGACAGCTTGACCCCCAGGTGGGAGATTATCTTTGAACTTCTACTTTTCCCTGCTATCACTTTCCCACATTATCACAGTGACTGAGGAGTCTGTATCTGGTGGCGGTAGGAAGGGCATAGATGGAGAAAGAGAAACTTGGAGAAAAAGAAGACGGGATATGATGCTCAGGTGTCAGAATAAAAGTGTTCTTTACAATTACTCCAAGGAGCTGGTCCTATGAATTTCCAGTAACCTTAACAATTAGTTTCCATGGCCTCAATCACACTGAGCTCTTTTATTACTAAAACAACCAAAGCACTTTTCACAGTCACACTGATGATGATATTAAAGCACAGAAAGATAAGGAAATGGGTGGGAATTGGGGAAGAAAAGTCCCACTCTGGGAGAAAGAGAGGCAGTTATCAACCATCACTAACGTTCGCAGGCTTACCATGACTAGAAGTTATAAGACATCAGGTCTGCATATAGAGAGATCTGGAATGTCACATTTTATAACCCAATGTGCCCCTTCAACAGAACATATATTATTTAATCTTGTGTGTCAACGTGACTGATTCCTTATGAATAATTAGTATTCTTCGCAGGCGCTGGGGAAGAAAAAACCCAAAAATCTAGAGCTGGAAATTTGAGGTTCAGGCCAGTTTAAGCCCCCTTTATTCCTAAATCAGTGATAAGTAAATTATCAAATATTCTCAGGGACTGAAACAGGCAGTATGGACAATATGAGGGATTTATTTCAAATCCAGTTTCTGTTTCCACTCATCTCTTAGGCAAAATGCTGCCTGAATCAACTCATGACTTGCAATGTCCCTTTCCAATTACACATCTCTCCCACACTTGCTTTGAGGTCATGACCCAGTGAGTTGTTTGAACATCAGCCCAGCAACCTGCGCTGCTGAGTTTTTATTTTGTTCTAGTCTTTTGACTTTTATTGAAATTTTCCAGATACATTTGAAAAGAATGTGTATTCTGCTCTTGTTGAGTGTGGTGTCTTTACATATCAGTTAGATCAAGGCAATTAATAGTGTTCAAATCTTCTGTATCATTACTGATATTTTTGTCTAATTGTTCTATCAGTTACTGAGAAAAGAGTGTTAAAAATCTTCAAGTGTCACTGTGGACTTGCCTAGTTCTCCCTTCAATTTTACTAGTTTGTGTTCCATACATTTGGATGCTCTGTCATTAGGCACATACACATACAGAATGTGTATGTTTTCCTGATGAATTTGTCCTTTAATCATTATGAAATGATCCTTGTTATCTTTTGTAATACTCCTTGCCTTGACATCTATTTTGGCTATTATTATTATAGGCACTCCAGCTTTCTTCTACTTACTACTGTTTTCATAAGGTATTGTTTTCCATTCTTCTACTTTCAGCCATTTCTTTAAATTAAAAGTGTGAGAAAAGATACATGCACCTTTATGTTCATAGCAGCACTCTTTACAATACCCAAGACATGGAAACAACCTAAATGTTCATCAACAGATGAACAGATAATGAAGATGTGGTATATATATACAATGGAACACTACTCAACCATAAAGAAGAATGAAATAACGCTATTTGCAGCAACATGGATGGACCTAGAGACTATCATACTAAGTGAAGTAAGTCAAAAAGAGAAAGACAAATATCGTATGATATCACTTATATGTGGAATCTAAAATATGACACAATTGAACTTATCTATGAAACAAAAAGAGACTCACAGATATAGAGAACAGATTTGTGGTAGCCAAGGGGGAGAGGGGTCAGGGAGGGATGGACTGGGAGTTTGGGATTAGCAGATGCAAACTATTATATATAGAATGGATAAACAACAAGGCCCAACTGTATGGCATAGGGAACTATATTTAATATCCTGTAATAAACCATTTAAAAAGTGTCTCTCATAAACAGCATAAAGAGAAATTCAGGTTTCCTCTCTATCCAAAAGTAGGGCATTTCTATGAAACCTTTTGTAAGCTGAAATGGCATAAAGCAAAGAAGCAATTACCTCAGGACACATCTTGCTAACGGATGCACAAGATAAACTGAGATAAAACACAGATGCTGGGCTTCCCTGGTGGCGCAGTTGTTCAGAGTCTGCCTGCCGATGCAGGGGACACGGGTTCGTGCCCCGGTCTGGGAAGATCCCACGTGCCGCAGAGCGGCTAGGCCCGTGAACCCTGGCCGCTGAGCCTGCGCGTCCGGAGCCTGTGCTCCGCAACAGGAGAGGCCACAACAGTGAGAGGCCCGCGTACCGCAAAAAAAAAAAAAAAAAACACAGATGCTCACAGACACAGTTCAAAGCTGTGGCAGCTTGATGCTCACAGACACAGTTCAAAGCTGTGGCAGCTTGATGCTGAGGTGCTGAGTGTAGTTTCCAGGGAAGGAGCTTGGCAGTGCCCCTCTCACTGCTCAGGGTGCATGCTGCCTCTATAACTTCTCACTGCAGAACAAATGCTGAGCACTATTATCACTTTTTGCCTTTTTTCATAAAAGGGAAAATCCTCTTCAGCTTTCTTTCAGTTAGCAGAAACATGCACTAATACAGGGCTTTCATAAAAGCAAAGTGGGGTAAAGTGAACTTTCCAAAAGTGGGAATACCTATATTGCTTTTCCATCAGTCTGACAACCTCTGCCTTTTAATTGGTCTGCTTTGTCCACTTACACTTAATACAAATATTGATATGTTGGGTTTAGGTCTACCATTTTATTATTTGTTTTCTATTTGTCCTATCTCTTTTTTGATCTTCTATTCCTCCTTTCCTATTGTCTTTTGGATTAATCAATTATTTTTTAGTATTCCATTTTAATTCCCCTATTGGCTTTTAAAAACCACATTTTTAGTGGTTTCACATGAAATGTGGGAAACTTGCAACATTATGGTTCCATTAACCACCTCCAGTTCTTTGTACCACTATTGTCATATATTACATGTATATATATTTTAAACCCCACTGACTTGAGGATTTTTTGTTAAAGAAATTAACATTTCCTGACTAATAGAGTGTCCAAGTTACTCAATCATAGGCCTGGATTTCTGGCAAAATCATTTCACAGATGACAAGGACAACAGTTATATTTAGTTTTCACCTTTCTAATGACCCATTTAAGAATCCACTTGATCCTATTGGAATTCCAACATCTCCTTTGGAGACTTACCCCCATTCTCCCCTTACCCCAGCTTAAACTGCCCCAGGACTTAAGGGTTTACTTGATCCAAAGGGATATTCTACTTCTAATACCAGGGAGAGAGAGAGGGGGGAGGAGAAAGAGGTGATTGTGGAGGAGGAATAAGAGGAAGACAAGGAGAAGAGGAAAGGAGAGGAGAGAATGCAGAGTCCGACTGGTCCACTGGCGCAATGGCTTCTGGACCGACACCTGCTGTCCCTGTTGGACACCACTGCCCAAGTGCACACTTGCAAGGCACACTTGCCTGTTTCCAGCTAGGGATCTTGCTAGCCCAGATCTGTCCGAGCAAGAGTGGGGTTCCATGGTGGGAATGTAAATTGATACAGCCACTATGGAGAACAGTATGGAGGTTCCTTAAAAAACTAAAAATAGAATTACCATATGACCCAGCAATCCCACTAGTAGGCATATACCCAGAGAAAACCATAATTCAAAAAGACACATGCACCCTAATGTTCATTGCAGCACTATTTACAATAGCCAGGACATGGAAGCAACCTAAATGCCCATCGACAGACGAATGGATAAAGAAGATGTGGTACATATATAAAATGGAATATTACTCAGCCATAAAAAGGAACGAAATTGGGTCATTTGTAGAGACGTGGATGGATCTAGAGACTGTCATACAGAGTGAAGAAAGTCAGAAAGAGAAAAACAAATATCGTATATTAACACATATATGTGGAACCTAGAAAAATGGTACAGATGAACCAGTTTGCAGGGCAGAAATAGAGACACAGATGTAGAGGACAAACGTATGGACACCAAGGGGGGAAAATGGCAGGGGTTGTGGTGGTGGGATGAATTGGGAGATTGGGGTTGACATATATACACTAATATGTATAAAATGGATAACTAATAAGAACCTGCTGAATAAAAAATAAATAAAATAAAAAAGAGTGGGGTTCCACACTTGAACTTCAAGGTCATGCTGTCCTAGTTCACACTCACAAGCTCTACCACTGTTCCCCCAAAGCACAAGGACACACTGGGGAGGTTGGATCACAGTCACCATCAATTCAGGGACAGCCTGAGCCTGCTCACAAATGCTATGGGCCTGGGGCAGGACTAGGCACTGTGTCTCCTCCCCTCATTGTGAGCTCCCACTCTGACACCCTTGGTGTCCTTCCTTTCACAGACCTTGGTCGGGACCTCCTGTTAGACCCTCCTCCTCAATTTCCCTGTCCTTGAACTCCAGGGAGGGTTGTAATGTCAGTCCTTCTTTTTCTGCAAGGCTTCCAGGCTTCTAAGGCAAGTTGGTGCATTTCCCAACTCCTGCCCCTGCCCCAGCTGCATCCCCCACAGACCTGTGCTTGGAGGGGGAGGCAGACCGGGGGTGGGGGTCAGACGAACATCCTGTCCCTTCTTCCCCCAGGATGTGAGTACCACTGTCCCTCCCCTTGCATATCGATAGGAATTATGCCCGTGGCTCTTCCCTGATCAGAAGAACCCATCTTGAGGTGATTTTTTATATCTGCCTAGACATTGAAGATGCTGGCACAGCTTCTAAATCCAAGCTCACCTGGTACCTCAGTACACAAACATCTACTTCTCCCTTCCTTGGTGATGAGCACATTGGAGCTGGATTGATATTTGAATCCCCAGTGGCAAGAACAATGCTTGGTGCAGAGGAAATGCTACACAAATGTGAAAGAAAGAAAGGAAGGACGGAAGGAAGGAATGCTGAGTTAAATCCAGGCTGGGTTGATGAGAGAAACAGTCTGTAGGGAACAGAGGAAATGCCTGCCCATCTCTTGCTTCCCTGAATGCTCCCTACAAAGGAGTAATCTGATTGAGTCTGATTCCAGGGCATTGACGGAGTCGTGTGTGCTAGTGCACAGGGTGACGTGTGTCCACACGCTGTGCACATGCCTGTGGCCTCCTCTTCTGCCCTTCCTTCCAACAGGCTAGGTGGAGGGTGTGGGGGCCAGCATTTCCCCAGGGCGGCCAGCATCCCCTGCAGGCTACCTCTAGTGGAAAGAAAAGACCCTGGTACAGGAAGCTCTGCCCACCAGGTGTCCTCTCTCAGAAAATGTTGCTGAAACATCCTTAGGGCTCTAGTGCCACTCATGGCCAAATCAGATCTGGATAGTCATCCTCTCCTCCAACCATTGTGAGCTGTAGTTATTGTGGTTAATCTGATGAAATAACTGTGACTTTCCTTCAAGTGATCTGAGCCTCTGAGCCCTGAGAACTGGAGCTGAGCTTTGAGAAGCAGGAAGAGAAGGGAAACGGCATTCATCCATCCTGGAGTGGCACTGACCGCATTGCCTACCGCAGGGCTAGTGCTGAGTGAGAGGTGCTGCTTTCCTAATCATCTTACACGCACAGATTGAGAGGAAGAGTATCAGCCTATAAAATGGACCCAAACCTGAGGCTCAAAAAAGTTAAGTAATTTACCCAAGATCACACAGCCAGAAAGCGTTCTTCCTCAGTGTTACCAAGGCTTGGCATATCCTACTCCAATTTTCTTTATTTGACCTGGGATCTACTTGAGACTGTATGTGAGAAATCTGATTTTCTAAGATGAGAGACAGTGCTCTCCAATACACTATATCCAGGTGGTTCAGACAGTGATCTAATTCAGCCAGCCCCTTATTCCCTTAATAAAACCCACACTGAGACAATACTAAAAAGATGAATAGCCCAGTTAAAAACTGGGCAAAGGGCTTCCCAGGTGACGCAGTGGTTGAGGATCCGCCTGCCGATGCAGGGGACACGGCTTCGAGCCCTGGTCCGGGAAGATCCCACATCCCGTGGAGCAGCTGGGCCCGTGAGCCATGGCTGCTTAGCCTGTGCGTCCAGAGCCTGTGCTCCGCAACGGGAGAGGCCACAACAGTGAGAGGCCCGCCTACCACACACACAAAAAAAAAAACAAAAAACTGGGGAAAGCATCTGGAAAGACATTTCTCCAGTGAAGATATGCAAATGGCCATTAAGCACATGAAAAGATGCTCAACATCATTAGCCATCAGGGAAATGCAAATCAAAGCCACACAAGATACCACTTCACAGCCACTAGGAGGGCTGTCATTAAAAGTCAGATAGTAGGGAATTCCCTGGTGGCCTAGTGGTTAGGATTCTGCACTTTCACTGCCATGGCCTGGATTCAGTCCCTGGTTGAGGAACTGAGATCCTGCCAGCAGCACGGCGCAGCCAAAAAACAAAAACACAAACAAACAAAAAACCCCAAAAAGTCAGATAGTAACAAATGTTGGTGAGGATGTGGAGAAATTGGAACCCTGAGACACTGCTGGTGAGAACATACAATGGTGAAGCCACTTTGGAAAACCATCTGGACGTTCCTGAGATGATTAAACATAGATTTATCATATGATCCAACAATTTCACTCCTAGGTGTGTACCCAAGAGAAATGAAAACATATGTCCATACAGAAACTTGGGCATGAATGTTCATAGCAACATTATTCATAACAGCCAAAAGAGTGGAAACACACAAAATGCCCACTAACCAGTGAATGAATAGATAAGATGTGATATACCCATACAGTAGAATATTCAGCCATGATAAGGAATGAAGTATGGATACAAGCTACACATAGATGAACTTGAAATCCTTATGCTATGTGAAGGATGCCAGTCACAAAGGACCACGTGGTGTGTGACCCCATTTACGTGAAATGTCCAGAGCAGGCAACTCTGTAGAGACAGCAGATTAGTGGTTGCCAGGGACCAGGGGGAGGGAAGACTGGGCTAAGTGGTACAAAGTTTATTTTTGGAGTGATGAAATTCTAAAATTCTAAAATTCACTACAGTGGTGGTTGCACAACTCTGTGTATATACCAAAAGCCATTGAATTGTACCCTTGGAATGAGTAAGCTGTATGGTGTGTGACTTATATCTCAAAAAGCCTTTTTAAAAAAACCCATACTGTGTTCGCTTCAGCCACACATATACTAAAATTGGAACTATACAAGGAACATCATCACAGCCCCTGTGCAAGAGTGACACGCACATCTATGACACATTCCATATTTTGTCTATTGTCGAAGCCAAAAAAAAAAATACTGAAAACATTTCCGTAGGCTTTGCCTGAGGAAAGAATCCACCAACACAGCTCAATTTTAAATGTTTATTTTTTGGTTTTATTTCATTCTATTCAAATGTGTCATTTAAAGTCAAAACTAAACATTGTTTTTAAAAGTTGGTATGAGCTTTTGAAAGACATGGTTTGATTCCCAGCTCTGCCTGTGGCTAAACCATGTGACGTTGGGCAAGTCACTTCCGCTCTGGGCCTGGGTCTCCTCACTGCAAAACGGGAGCAATGGCACCTATGCTACCTTGTAATGGGGTTCAGGCTGCGCCTTCACCAGGGACATCCTGAGCGGAGGTGAATGGGACCCACAGCTACATCTGCTCAGAGGGGATCTCTGCTACTAATTGTCACAAGGGCACCCTTGGGGCTAATGCCAGCCTCCAATGTTACAAAGCCTAGATATACTATTTCTAAAACGCTAAGCAAAGTGAGGGTACATGGTAAGTGGTCAGCTAACGGCAAACGATGACTTCAGCTGCAAATAACTGAAAATACTCTCACAAAACTGCAAGTCCTGAAGGACAGTGGGGGCCAGGAGGTCCAGTCAGGCCTCCTGCTTGGGTCTACCCTTCCCTGGGCTAGCTCTTTCTTCAGACCAGAAGCAAGATGGCAGCAGTGCTTGTAGACCTGACACCCTAATGTTCCAAGATCTTATATCTTAGAGACTTAGCAACTAAGTGAGCTGAGCAGAATTCTACAGTCATCCACTTAATGAATATATTCCTTCAGCGCTGACTCATTCTGGGCCCAATTCTAGGTACTGGAGATCCTTACATTCCTCGGAGAATCAGATAATGAGCAAACAAATGTAAAAACAAGGTAATTCCTAATTGTGAAACGTGTTAAGAAAGAAATAAAATATGATGATAATAAAACATCCCTAGGGGAGGTAACTTCAGACAGGGTGGTCTGGGAATGCATCTCCAAGCAGACTGGACTGCTTTGGTGAGGGAGGGAAGGAACAGACAGTGCAGGGTCCTGGATGGCCGTGGGCATGAGAAGTTCTGCTTTTATTCCAAGTAAAATGTGAAGCCATCAAAATTAGGGAGGGGAGGACATCTGCTGTGAAAGACACAGATTGAATCACAGCTCCATCAAATTACTCACCCATCTTGACCCTCAGTTTCCACGCCTGTAAAATGGGATTAAAACTTCCTACCTCATTGAATATTTGAAAGTTGCTACCAGAATAGATCTCAAAAGTTCTCATCACAAGAAAAAAAAAAAGTTACCACTACGTGTGGTAATGGATGATAACTAGACTTAGGGTGGTGATTATTTCACAATATATACAAATACACAAATGCCAAAGCATTATGTTGTGCACCTGAAACTAAAATAATGTTATACGTCAACTATATCTCAGTTTAATGAATAAATAACTCATTCACAGGGTTATAAGAACAAAACATGAAAATAGAAATGTACTGCGCAGGAAAATAAATATTATCAACCTCTTCCATGTGTTTCTTTAAAAACTGAGGGCTGAGATGTTTAGAGGGAAGTGTCTGCAACCTACTTTGAAATGCATCCGAAAAATAAGCTGTTCTGATGGGTGGAGAGAGAGGGTGGGTGATGGGTAGGTATGTGATGAAACAAGTCGAATAAAATGTTAATGGACGAATCTGGGTGATAGATATGTCTGTTCACTGTAAAATTCTTTGAACTTTTAGGTATCTTTAAAACTTTTCGTAACAAAATTTTGAGGAATGGGGGAGAGGTACCACTTGTATTTTAAGGAATTTGCAAATGCTTCTCCCCTCCCTCTCCAGCTTCACATGCTCTCCTTTCTTGTCTGATGGCGTTAGCAAGTCACCTTGCAGTCCTGCCGAGTAATTCGGTCCAAAGCGGGACATGTGTCCACTGTGCGGTGACAGTGACCAGGCGTCGGGAACGAAGTTTTGCAGTGAAGCCCCGGCGGGGCGGAGCCTTGGCCGCTTGAGAACATGCGGGGCTGTCGCCGCCAGAGGGAGGGTTCGTGGCGTCCTGAGCTCGAAAGGCGGCGTGGACAGCGCGGCAGGAAGCCAGGTTCCTTCCCTCGAGCAGAATGAGCCCAGGGACCCGCCGCCTCTGTAATTACCTGCAGAAAACAGCCCTTCAGACAGGACAGTCTGAGAGTCAGCGCCTACAGTCTGGCCCCACAGCCTCTGATGAAGAAGAGAAGGAGGGAGGGAAGAAAGTAACGCGCGTTCAGCAAGTGTCAGACAGTGCTCCATGCCTTCCATCATTTGTTTCATGTTTTAGTTATGAATCAGTCTGAAAATAGAACAGGAGTTGAAGTGCAAAGGATCTACATTTCACTCCTGCTAGAGACTGCCCAGGGAATTCCTGGTTCTCCGAGGGGAGAGCAGCTTTTCGGGGGACAACTTTCCTCCCTACCCCACCCCTCTCCAGCAAAGGGACTCAGAATAGCTGTGTCCCCTGGGCTGAGATAGCACCTCGTGGTGGCTTCCGGCGACCTCACCCAGCATCTACAAGGAGACTGCCCACCCCATGCAGATCTGCCCACCAGCTTCTTCCTGTGGGACTGGGGAAGGGGGTGGGGAGTGTTAACCTTGAACCCTTCCTCAGCTCAAACCATCCACAGCTCCCTCTAATAGCAGCACTTTCTGAGACTATCTGGTACCCTAGCCACCAGAGAGTCAGGCATGAATTATCAATCCCTCGGTCTTTTTCAATCCTAATCATTCAAAGCCACTCTATGCAAACCAGTAGTTTCCTCAGATTTTCTTTATTGTGTAGTCACAGCCTAAACGTCTCAAATATTATCTTCAGAAGCCTCTACCCCATGTCCCCACCCAACAGACCAACCCAGAGCCTCTGGGCATGTAGCCCAGCAGGGAGCCCCAGACCTAAATGTTCCTTGGGGCTTCTTAAATGTCAGCCACCTTATCCTCCCCCAGAAGGGAAGCAGGGTTATGTCAGAAAAGTTACCTCCTGACTTTAGACTTGCCAGATTGGGAGAACGGGAGATCTGAATCCCACGGGAATTTGGTTAGAAAGGCTGGTATGTCCCAGATTTTGATTAATGCTTCTTTGGTGTTTAAATACTTTTATTCACAATAGTACGTGTTAAGCCTAAGAAATAAGATGAGCATGAAGACAATTAAATTCAGCCATGAACCCATCCTGAGATAAACACTCCTACATTTTGGTGTGTACTGCACTGAACTTTTTATTTCTGTGCATCAATTAAAACATGCCATTTTTCTTTGAACGATATAAGATACACTATTTGGTACACTATTTGTAACTTGTTTTATTATTTAATAATGATCACAAGTACCTTTCAATGGTTAAAGGATAATTTTTTAAAGATGAAATTATGACTCTCCTACATATATAAAATGAACACGTTACAATTTTTACTTAATTCGTTATTAACGAGGGACCAATTAAGAGGTTACAAAAGAGGAGGAACGGGCTTCCCTGGTGGCGCAGTGGTTGAGAGTCCACCTGCCGATGCAGGGGACACGGGTTCGTGCCCCGGTCCGGGAAGATCCCCATGCCGCGGAGTGGCTGGGTCCATGAGCCATGGCCGCTGAGCCTGCGCGTCTGGAGCCTGTGCTCCGCAAAGGGAGAGGCCACAACGGTGAGAGGCCCGTGTACCGCAAAAAAAAAAAAAAACGAGGAGGAATACTGAAATGGATTTACAAATGAACACAAAAGTGGCTTCTTCCACTGGGGAGGAGCTAGTCAAATGAACCTCCGCCAGACAGAATTTATTTGCATGTCTATAAAGAATTATTTGCATTGCTATCAGCTGTGGAGATACAAAATAGCCCAAAGGCCATGAAAGGTGAAGAACCCCATAGAATCAGAATCACCTAACCCAGGTGGCTGTGCTCCACACAATGCCTAGTTTTCAGCTGAGGTACACATAAACACTACATTGCATAAACAAATATACGTCCATGCTCTCTTTATTTTTTTATTTTATTATTTTTTTTTTTGCAGTGCGCGGGCCTCTCACTGTTGTGGCCTCTCCCGTTGCGGAGCACAGGCTCCAGAAGCGCAGGCTCAGCGGCCATGGCTCACGGGCCCAGCCGCTCTGCGGCACGTGGGATCTTCCCGGACCAGGGCAGGAACCCGTGTCCCCTGCATCGGCAGGCGGACTCTCAACCACTGCGCCACCAGGGAAGCCCAGGAGCACTCTTTTATAGAGGGAAAGGGAAGTGGGAGTGCTGTAAACAGAGTCTGTGGCTTTTCATTGACTGAGTTGTGACTGTCTCTCATTGGCTGTGCTCCTGCAGGCAAGAAGAGTGAGTTCTTTCCTCTTCGCAGAGCCTGAGAGCTCTCCCCTCTGCTCTCCTGACTCTATTTTAAATGAGGTTTCTGTTTATTAATTTTTTACAACTGCTTTGGCAAGAAATGATTTCTTGCACAGAAATTTCACTCCACTTCTTGGTAAAATTATTGCTAATGAAGGAAAAGGCTACAGAGTGTGAAGTCAATGGAGAATTCAAACAAATGTGCAGATAAGTCAACCTAAGCCGTCATGTCTGCAAATTCCCTCTTTCATAGTCTGCTCCTAATAACACCCTCCCCTCCCCATCTGCAACACCACACAGAACTTTCCCCCCACCAGCACCCTCTCCTCAGAAGCAGAGAGAAAAGAGTCCCTCAGACCACTGGTGTCTTGAGACCTAAGTTTTCCCACCCCTACTTCTTCCCAGTTAGAGTGATTTCCCAGCACTTCTGAGAAGAGATCTAGGTGGTCTTACCAAGCCTGTTATAAAATTAGTCTGATAACACCCATCAGGCAAGGTCACTGAGAGAATTAAAAAATTTGAAATTTATCCGAGCCCTGTTCTTCCAACAAACAAAGATGGTGAAGAAACCCCCCAAACCCATGTGTTCCAAAGTCCGCCTATCCTTTTGCATTCTGGGAAACAGCTTACCACAAACGACCACCTTCCCCATGTGACTTAGATAAGACTTGCGGTCCACTCTCTCCCATGACTCCTCATGAGACTCGCAGACACCCCCCTAATTACCAGTGATGAGGCCAGACAGAGTCCCTCCAACCTCCTGTTCTTTGTCTCAGAAGTGATTGCCCAAACTATTGGTCCCCCTGAAACTAGCTAGACACAGAAGTGAACATTTCCTGTCCGGTTGACTGACACTCGCCCCGATCACAACACCGACTGTACAATTACCCCATGGATAAATTGTCTGCTCCTTCCTAGACAAGTTTAAGGGACTTTTCTACTCTCTTTGGATCTGGGGTACTCTACCTATTGCAATGGCTTGAACAAAATCAATTTCCTTATTGGTTTGTTTTTTGTTTGGTTTTGGGGAGGAGGGTGGGAGTGATGGGGGACCTTTAACACACTTCTCTTAACTCAGAGTGCAATTCTCCTCTCTCCTCCTCTCCCCCCTCCCCCCTCCCCCTCTTTCTCCCCCGCCCCAACCCCCGACCCCCACCCCAAGGCTAGCAGCTGGGGGTAGTTCCTAGTAACTCCCAGTCATAGCTGAGGTGCATCTGTTCCTTGCCAGGATCCCAGCCCAAGACGTCTCTGCCTATTTCCTTTCTTTAAGGGGTGGCTCCCACTCCCACAAGCTTCTGCCCACCCTCTGAAGGAACAAGGGACTGTATAGGCTTTATGTAGCTCACCTGCTCCAAACTGCCTACCCTAGGAGGTGGGAAGGGTGGGTGGAGCATTGGGATGGAGTGCTCCTAGAGGAGGGCGGGTCAGCTTGGGGAAAGCCTGCACCTGAGGGTCACGAAGAGGCCAGAGGAGCCTCTGGGCATGGCCACGTTCATTCACCTCAGAAGATGCCTGCCCGCCCACACCTAAGGCCAGCTCTATGGGAGGAGTCTAATCCTGGAGACCAGGTTGGAAGAGCAGGTAGGATTGGGGAGGCGGGACACGGGAAGAACACGTGCTCCAGAGGAAACATTTCACTCACCCGTTCATTCAACAAATTTGAATTGAATTAACACAATTGAGTTTCAAGAATAGGTATAGAGTGAGCGAATGAATGACAAAGTATAGTAAGTCCCCTACATACAAACGAGTTCCGTTACAAGAGTGTGTTTGTAAGTCCAATTTGTTCATAAATCCAACACAGTTAGCCTAGGTACCCAACTAACAAGATTGGCTCTTGAACTGTAATAGGTTTCTAATACTTTTCACACAAATAATACATAAAAAATAAACACACACAAAAAATAAACGCTTTGAATCTTACAGTACAATACCTTGAAAGGTACAGTAGTACAGTACAACAGCTGGCATCCAGGGGCTGGCATCGAGTGAACAGGTGAGAAGAGTTGCTGACTGTAGGAGGGGGAGGAGGTGGGAGATGGTAGAGCTGAAGGGTCGTCAGCAATAGGAGACGGAGGGCAAGCTGCAATGTCACTCATGCCTGACGCTGATGGAACGCACGTTCGCATCTTTGAAAGTTCACAGTTTGAAGGTTCGTATGTAGGGGTCTTCCTGGACTAGACACAGGGAAAAGACTTACTGTACTGACACGGATAAGACAAATAGAATCCCTGCATGCTCAGAACTCACCTAGACAGGAAGATGATTCAAGTGCAAAACACCTATGATACAGCTGAGTATAAGAGGTGCCATAAAATTTTATGGAAATGAAAAAAGAGAGAAAAATCATTTCTTGCAAGGTTTCAGGGCCCTCCTAGCCCATAGGAGTCTTGGTGCACATTGGAATTAGTCCACCTTGACAGGCCCAGCACCCTGGGTCTGTGATAGGGAAGAACCTTTGTACTCTATTACAGGGATGTTGCCTACAAGCTTGAATTATACATAATAGCCCATCTCTGGGAACCACTGCCTCCCAGGTAATGCGTGTTAAGCTAAAATACCTTTGTTTGACTCCCAGGAAACCTCCTGACCAGGCCCACCTGTGATTGGCTGTAGGTGGGAGGAAATGAACACAAACCCTCCTTCCCATCCGGAGTCTCATTGGAACCAGGACTTTTCCCTTCCTCCCCTTTTAGTATAAAAGAAGTCTGAATTCTAACTTAGGGAAGATGGCTCTTTGGGACACTAGTGTGCCATCTTCTCAGTCAGTTGGCTTTCCAAATAAAGTCGCCATTCCTTGCCCCAGCAACTCATCTCTCAATTTATCGGCCTGTCGTGCAGCAAGCCACGCAGGAGGACGGACTGCGTAACAGCCCCAGGGTTTGGCAAACAAGGAGCAAGCTGGCTTTTAACACCATCCTTCTCCTCATCCTCTCAGCAGGGCATCCCGGTGCAGGACTCAGCCTGCTTCTCTATGGGTGGCTTCATGGAGGAGAAGCACTTGAGTCTGCTGGAAGGACAGGTAGGACACTGATAGGTGGAGATAGGGGAGGTGGGGTGGAAGGGGGCTGTTGAGAACAGAGGGAAGGGCATCCCAGGCAGAAGAACTGGTGGAGCAGCATCCTGGAAGTGGGCATGGAGGAGCTCCCACTGGGAGCATGGAGATGCTGCTGGAGCTGTCCCCTGGGGGGTCAGAGCAAGCTTACCCTCTGGGTGAGTGCTCCCAGGTCACACACCCAGACCAGTGAAGCAGGGCAGCCTAGTGATTCAGAGAACGCAGGCTTAGGAGTTGTTGTGGACTCAATTGGCCCCTAGATTCATGCATCGAAGCCCTGATCCCCAGTACCTTAGAATGTGACTGTATTCAGAGACGGGGTCTTTAAAGAGGTAATAAGGTTAAATGAGGCCATAATGGTGGGGCCCTAATCCAATCTGACTGGTGTCCTTATAAGATGGAGAGACACCTGGGATGCACAGCCACAGAGAAAACCCATGTGAGGACACAGTGGGATGGAAGCTGTCTACAAGCCAAGGAGAAAAGCCTCAGCAGAAACCAGCCCTGCTGGCACCTTGATCTTGGACTTGCAGCCTCCGGAAGTGAGGGAAATAAATGTCTGTTCTTTTTTTTTTTTTTTTTTTTGCGGTACGCGGGCCTCTCACTGTTGTGGCCTCTCCCGTTGCGGAGCACAGGCTCTGGATGCGCAGGCTCAGCGGCCATGGCTCACGGGCCCAGCCGCTCCGCGGCATATGGGATCCTCCCAGACCGGGGCACGAACCCGTATCCCCTGCATCAGCAGGCGGACTCTCAACCACTGCGCCACCAGGGAGGCCCAAATGTCTGTTCTTTAAGCCACCTGGTCTAAGCTATTTTGTTAGAGCAGCTTGAGCAGGAGTCAACCTCAGGCTCCAAACTTCCTCACTGGGTCCCAAAGGGCTCAGCCTCTTGGAGCCTGACTTCTGATCTGATGCATAAAACAGAGAGCAGCAGCAGCTCGAGTGAATCGTGCATGTGACATGGGCGTCTGGTAAGCGTGCAGATGTGGACAGAGTGTAATCTCTAAAATGAGGTGCACGCACCTGGGGTGCAGATGGGAACAGATGCATGGGGAGTGGGGGGGAAGAAAAGATAAGAACTTCTTTTTATATTTATTCTACATCTTCCCTTTACATTTCTATTTTTACAGATGGTTTTCATGGACATAGCACAGAAATACATAAATGTTTCTAATTTATGAAGAAACATCATCCTTGTACATTTCTACCTTGTGCATGGTTTTAATGCATGTTATATATAAATGCAGTGCTATGTGTATGTGACACATGAATAAACAGATTTGCATCTTAGAGGGGTACATGATTCTTAGATGTACTGATAGGAATGTGCAATTAAAAATCATTCTGGAGACCTGTGTAGACCATAACAATGTGTCCCCTAAGATTTCTTTGTATCCACTGATCAGCCATGGGAGGGAGTGTGATTGTAGCTAGATGCCATCAGGAGGTTGGAGGTTAATGGGAGAATGACAGAGCACCTGTGCCCACCTGGCCCTCTGGACAAGACCTTTGAGGTGGGAGCTCCAAGTATCCCCGTGAGAGTCATTGTGAGATTCTGCCAATGAACGAGGACCTTCCAGGCAGTGGATGAGCCCCAATGGCACAGACATTGGCACAAACCTCACTCTTCAGGTGGTCCACTTTCATGATTAGTAATAACGTGCTTATAACCATAACATGATTAATAATTCACAGCAGGAAAGCTGCAAGGATTGGGCAAGTGGAAACCAGAATAGGAAAGGAAAAAGGGGTGGACACTGACTGGTGGTGCCCCCGACAGCCTGGGCCCCAGTGAAGTTCCCTTTGAGTCTCCCCAAAATGACCGGTGGCACTTGGATGGGGCGGGGTGAAGAGAGCAGATAACACTCTTGTTTGGGGAGATAAGCGGCCTGAGGCCTCTGTCATTTGGGGATCAGCGTAAATGTGGCCCCATTTCACAATCAGGGACAGGTGGACAGATGAGTCCCCGTGGCCCATGAGTTCTGTATTTCTCCGAATCTCTGCTGTCTGGGGCCGGGGAGCTCAATGCCTAGAACCCACATGATGAGGCAGTCCAGGGAGCCCCAGAGCAGACCATGAGGATGGAGGAAGTGGGTTTGCCTTCACTCTATAAGTGGTTTTTATCCATGAAGGGAGAGCCTGATAAACAGAATACAAACCTGTGGGTCTGAGAGCAGACAATGCTGTGTTGTGTCCAGAAAAAAAATGCCCAGACTTTGGTTTCATCCAGACTTGCTTGAAATTCCTAGCTGTGTGACCTAGACAAGTCACTTAACGTCTCTGAGCCTGGGTTGTTTCACTTGTAAGACAGAAGCATTCTCTTTCTCAGGGCAAACAAGGAGAGGAGAGGTCTATGTATCCAATCCACCCTGACCTCCAACATCCCCACAACCTTCGTCTGGGGAATGACATTCTTTTTTTTTTAATTAATTAATTTATTTCTTTATTTTTGGCTGCATTGGGTCTTCGTTGCTGTGCACGGGCTTTCTCTAGCTGTGGTGAGTGGGGGCTACTCTTCGTTGCGGTGCACGGGGTTCTCGTTGTTGTGGCTTCTCCTGTTGTGGAGCACGGGCTCTAGGCGCGGGCTTCAGTAGTTGTGGCTCGCGGGCTCTAGAGCGCAGGCTCAGTAGTTGTGGCACACGGGCTTAGTTGCTCCGTGGCATGTGGGATCTTCCAAGACCAGGGCTCAAACCGTGTCCCCTGCATTGGCAGGTGGATTCCCAACCACTGTGCCACCAGGGAATCCCTGGGGAATGACATTCTGAGTACAGAGTCTTCAAAGCTCCAGGAAAACCCCTGAGTAGCATCACGAGCAGTAACCTCAACACCATGATTTCTTCTCCCGCAAACTGTGGCCAGTGGGATGAAGCTGGGGAGGTGGGGAGCTGCTGCTACAAAGTCCCTTGTTTTAGCGTGATCGCATTTTGCACCAGCCAGGGACATCTGCCCGTCCTCCTGAGAGCCAGCTGGAGGTTCTGCTCCCATTTACCCGCTCTGAGCACACTGGCCCCTTCCTCTCTCCTCCTGACCCACCTGCCACTCCCTCTGACTTCCTTGCCACAACCAGGGTCTAGTTTTCCTGAAAGACTTGGTTTCCTCTCCTCGGCCAGGCAACATGCCCAAGGTGGGAGGGTAGGGGGTAGAGAAGAACCCAGGACAGTGGAGCAATCGAGGGTCTCGTGCCCACTTTCCAGAGCATCTGCACAGAGACTCTGAATGTGCATGAGACACTTTCCTGGAGGGTGTCTCTCTTATAGGGGTCACGAGTCCTGGAACACATTTCATAGATTTTGCATTTCATAGAAAAGGAAAATGAGGTTGCATCCAATTCGGCGTGGATTAATTGAGCATCTACTTCGTGCCAGACATCTTCTAGGTATTGAAGATGTACTATGTCTTAGGGTGCTAAGGCTGTCACAGAAAAAATACCACAGACTGGGTGGCTGAAGCAACAGACATTCATTTCTCACAGTTCTGGAGGCTACAAGTCCAAGATCAAGGCATTGGCAGTTTGGTTTCCTCTGAGTTCTCCCTCCTTGGCTTGCAGAGGGCCTCCTTCTTGTTGCTTCTTCACGTAGTCACTCCCGTGCACAATCGTCCCTGGTGTCTCTTCCAGGACACCAGTCCTATTGGATTGGGGCCCAACCTAATAGCTTCATTTTAACTTAATCACCTCTTTAAAAACCTCATCTTCAAATACGGTCACATTCTGAGATGCTGGGGGTTAAAGCTTCAACATATGAATTTGGGGGTGGGGGATACAATTCAGCCCATAACACTGCCTAAGTAAGAAAAATTCCCTACTGTTTCTGGGCGCTCAGAGAGGTTATATGACCCCTATAATCCAAGGTAGTTTTCAAATATCTTGTAGGCAGCCTATCTTGCTGTGTATAAAAGATAAAAGCTCTGGTGTCTCTGGTTGCAGAAGCAAGAGCAGTAACCACACCGCACCCCAGGACCTCCAGGGAGTTTTCAAACCCTGAGCAGGGCTAACTGTAAGATCTTGAAAAGTAATAACAGCTAGTGTTTATTAAGCACTTACCATGGGCCAGATGCTCTTCTAAAAACATGAGCACATTAACTCTGGCAGCAAACCCCTGAGATAGGACCTATCATCCCATTTCACAGATGAGCTCACTCCGGAGCTAGGACTTGTGCTGAGCTGTCCCATGAGCTCCTTGGAGCCTGTGAAGTACAGGCTAAGCACAGGTTAGTATTCTTGACTCCAGTGCCATCAAATCTAATGATGGTGATGATAATGCAGAAATTCTTATCCCTCATCTTCCTGCAGGGAATGGCTGCTTTGTCTTAACCCTTTTCTATTTCATTTTGCCTGTCCTATTGTACGTGCTCTTTGTGTAAGACATCTCTAATGTTTTGGGAAGGAAATGAGGTGTTCATTATGAAGGAATACCGCTTGCCTCTGCAGACCCCCTTTATTCAGCCATTCACAGGAAAGTGAGAAGGGAGAGAGACAGACAGAATAAGAGAACGTTTGCTAAAGACATGACCTAGGCACTCAGTAAATATTAGAGCACACTGTGGGGCTTTGCACACCGTCAGTCCTTCCTGTGCTTCTGTCCCACCACATAGTATATGACATCACGCAAACTACATAAATTTTCTGAGTTTTGGATTCCTTGTCTGTAAAGCAGCAGATCCCACAGTGGGGGTTGCCCACATTAAATGAAACAATAACGCCTTGCCCAGAACCTGGAACGTGGTAGGAACCCAGCAGGCATTGGTTCCCTTCTGTACCCTGAGTATTTGGATGGACCATCAACAGAGGGCGCTGCCTGGTCCAGTGTGGTTTGTGCTGCCTCAGTCTAGTGGGTAGGAGCTGAGGACTTTGAAGGGTAACCAGATTACCCTGCCTGTGGGCAGCGTGCTGGGGGCGGAACACATCCCTCTGAAGGCACAATTAAGCATCATTTGCATTTCTTATAGAGAACAGATGCTCATTTCCATCAAGAAATGTTCCCATACGGCCTTGGACTCCGTTGCAATTTCCATCAAGGGCTGGTCTTGAAATTTGCAATTAAAGGTGTCCCTTGGCCATGCCAGAAAAGGAACTGAGTTTCCATCTGGCCCAGAGGTTCTTTGTTTCGCTTCAATCATAAGGGAAGCCTACCTTCTTAGGCCCACAGACCCCACCAGCTTTCCCTAGAGTTCCCACGTGGGGGAAGGGATGGGGTCAGCACAGGCTCACGTCTGTACATATGTGGAATCTCCACGTGGGGGAGCCCCTGGGATCCTGCCCCATTGCCCACGCCCACACCCCCAGAGTTGGCTATAAAATGGAGAATTGGATCCCTAGATCATGAGACCTCTTCAAATTAAACATGCAAAGGGGACCCTCCTCTCTGAGCTGCCCAAGTCCTCACTGATTCATGCAGCATCCTCAGGCCCAGCTGCTCAGGGTACTGAGGGGATTTCAAGCAGCCTCCACGCCCCCCGTGACCAGCCTTCACCTCTTGGCTGGCCCAACTCTTCCTCAACTGGGCCTCCAATTCACTGTTCCTTTTCCCAGTCCGTCCTTGTCTCACTCCTTGAATCTGATGCATGCTTTTATCTTCCTGACCATGCCTGGCTTCCTCCCGGCCATGACTCCCCTCCCCCTCCCAGTACTGCATCCCCCATCCGCAGGTAACTGCAAGCCAGGCTCCGCCCACTCCCCAGCATCCCCTAGTGCTTTCCTGCTTCCCGAGAACCCTTCCCCGCTGCCATCCCAGCCAGCTAGCTCTGCTGCTCTCCTGAGAGAGCTCAGCCTTGGTGGTGCCATGTTTTCCCAGAAACGAACATCGGAGGGCGCCATTTACCTCCTTGCCCCTCTGTCTTCCCAGTGCAATGCCTCCTGCTAACTCTTGTGCCCCCAGGCTATCCTCTCCTTCGGGGACCACTCAGCCTGCCCTCCCAAGTAGCCATCCAGGTCTCCCTTGACCTTCCTCTTCCATCATGTGATTGTCTCTCATGTCCCGTTCCCTCAGGACTCGCATGGGCTCTGAATTCATTCAGTGGCAGTGTGAACCGGTTATACCTCTCATCCTGTCTGAACCTCAGGCTCCTTAAATGTAAACTGGTGGGGCGGGGTTGAGGGCGGGGCGGTCATATCATTGGCAGTTAGGATGATTCCATGAGATCAATAGAAAAGTCTCTTTCTCTTTTCCGGAGGGGCAGGAAGTCTCTAGGATGGAGTGTGAGTCAGGAAGGGGTCATCTCTCCTTTACATCTTTATAACTGCCCAGGAGTCCCCAGCAGATGTTCTCTCAAGTCTTTTTGGCCCTAAATATGCCATATGCCCATATCCACACACATCACCAACAAAGGGTTTGGAAACCCATGATTGACTTGGACCTCTCAGGATTTTCCCCTTGGGCTGGGGCTCAGATGAACACCCCTTGAAACCCAAAGCTGAGTGAAGGAGGACAGATGCGTGTTCTGAATCCAGAGGGGAGGGGGGTGGACGAGAAATGCATGTCGAGTGGGCAGCGAGCAGTATCAGCTACACCTGGCAAGCTTATGGTCCCCAAATACCGTATGGCCGCAGGGCTCTTTCCACCAGATTTTTTAGATCACACCTAAACACCCATCCATGTGTCATAGGCAAAGTTTGGCAGGAAGTGCCAGAATGTAGCATCCCACCAGTGTTTTGATCTGTGCCTCTGATATCAGTCACATAAAGGATGAAAAACAGCTCAGTCAGCTTTCCTGATGGTTGCATAACTTTGAAAGTGGCTTTGTGAAAGACTGTTTTAGGAGACCTATGAAAGAAGAGGCACACTTTCCGGCTGTAAGTCCATGGACCAGGACCCAGACAATGCATCCCCTAACCTCCTGAAGGACATAACAGCTGCTTTCCTTGGCCAGATCCTCTCAGATGCCCTCCATGTAGGCCCCTCAGCAGAAAAATCCCATTCACTGCCTTTTTAAAAAAAATTAATTCATTTATTTATTTATTTATTTATTATTGGCTGCGTTGGGTCTTCGTTGCTGTACACGGGCTTTCTCTAGTTGCGGCGAGCGGGGGATACTCTTTGTTGTGGTTCACGGGCTTCTCACTGCAGTGGCTTCTCTTGTTGCAGAGCATGGGCTCTAGGGTGCATGTGCTCAGTAGTTGTGGCTCACAGGCTCTAGAGCGCAGGCTCAGTGGTTGTGGCACACGGGCTTAGTTGCTCTGCGGCATGTGGGATCCTACCGGACCAGGGCTCGAACCCGTGTCTCCTGCATTGGCAGGCAGATTCTTAACCACTGCGCCACCAGGGAAGCCCCATTCACTGCCTTTTCAGCTGGGCAAAAGGGCCTGAAAGGATGATTCCAATCAGGCCAGTTGGTTTAACGCCATAAAATCAGGTGGTAAGCAGCTGTTACATGCAAAGGTCCACCAAACCTGTCTGTTCTTTGTGGGCAGTCTCCATCTAAATGAGGCTCTAAATGAGCCACCACAATGATACCTCAGGCCTTGTTATGTCAATTTGTGGGAAGCCATTGAGTCCCGGCAGCAGGAAGAGAATCTCCTTTGGACCCAGTCCTTACAGGGGGAGCCTCAGCCCAGTTTTCCTGGGATTTGCAGGGCTGGGTCAAGGGCCTCTGGACTGGGGTGGGGGAAGTCAGTTGGGGGAGGGGCAGGCCAGGGGTGGGAAACTTGTCCCTGCTGGGGACTCCTGGGACAGTTCTCCTTGGCCTTATAAAGAGACCTAAGGGAGAGATGGCCACTTCCTGCCTCAGAACTTTGTACCTGAATATGATGCCTGGACCTGCTTCAGCCGCCCTGTGACCACGTAGGGACTCCAGCCCAGGAGTTGTTCAGACACATGGAGAGGTGCAAAGCCAAGAGACTCACAGAGAAGCAGAACGGGAGCCCAGTGTCACCCTGGGTTTGTCCTGCCTATGACCCTCCTATTACGCTGGTTGAGTTGAGGCTGGGGGTGCAGGCATCTGTGTGATACACTATGTGTGCTTGTTAAAGTTGATTAATATGGTGCCCACCCCTACTGGGGCCCATAGAAAAAGATATTATTACTTTATTTATAGCGGCAGCTAATAGAATTGTAACAATGGGGGTCTGTATTATTTTATGCATATTAAAAATTCTTTTGGTTGCATGTAACAGTCACCCAAATTGAACAAGGTTTAAACACAAATGAGAATTTATTGTCAGATTATGGGCCTGTCTGACAACACCCAAAGCGTGGAGTGTGGTTTTGATCTTGTGAACACATTGGAATCAAGGTTCCAGATGCCCTCAGGCCACCCACTCTGTACTGGGTCGAGTAGTGTCCCCAAAAGCTCATGTCTACCTGGAACCTCAGAATGTGATCTTATTTGGAAATAAGATCTTTGAGATGTGATTAATTAAAATTAAGGTGAGGTCACACTGGGTTAGGGTGAGCCTTAATCCAATAAGTGGTGTCCTTATAAGAAGACATGGAGAAGAGACACAGAAAGAAGACGTTGTGAAGACGCACAGTGGAGAATGCCATGTGAAGACAGAGATTGAAATACTGGAGTGATGTGTCTACAAGCCAAGACACACCAAGGATTGCCAACAGAAGCTAGAAGAGAGGAAGGGAAGGATCCTCTTCTAGAAACTTTGGATGAAGTATGGCCCTGTCAACGTCTCAATTTTGGACTTCTAACCTCCAACTGTGAAAAAATAAATTTCAATTGTTTGAAGCTCCACAGTTGGTAGTAATTTGTTACAGCAGCCCTTGGAGACAAATATACCCTCTACTCTTCTTGCTTATGTTGGCTTCTCTTTTCCCTCTGGCCACTACACATCAACCCCTCTACCCCTTAATCCACCAAGCTGCCAATAGCTTGCAGATTGGACACTTGTCAATCAAGCCTCAAATAAGAGAGTCAGGGGCTTCCCTGGTGGTCCAGTGGTTGAGACTTCACCTTCCAATGCAGGGCGTGTGGGTTCAATCTCCCTTCCAGTGTGGGCGGGGGTGTAGGTCGGGGAGCTAAGATCCCATATGCCTCAGGGCCAAAAAACCAAAACATAAAACAGAAGCAATACTGTAACAAGTTCAATAAAGACTTTAAAAATGGTCCACATGAAAAAAAAAAAAAAAGAGAGAGAGTGAGAGAGAGAGAGAGCGTCAGTCCTTTCTGCCTCTCCAATGAAATTCTCTGGGAAAGAACTCAAAGTGGCCCAGCTTAACTTGAGAGATAAATCTAGACCAATCCACTGTGGCCACAGGGAAAGTGACATTGCACCAGGATGGCAGCTCCCAAAGTAGCCATGGGAAAGAGGGATAAAGGAGAATTTCTAGAGTATCAAGTGTCCACTGCAGATACCCTTAAATCATTATTCCAGAAATACTGGCTTCTCTGGACCATGTTCATCTGTCCTTTAGTATTTTCATGCATATCTGTCAATAGGGTAAAAATAGAGACAGAACACTGAATCTTAAAGAGCCAGAAATCTAGGCTGACCAATGGAAAACTTTGGCAATGTGCAATGTCAAAGAGAAGATGGACCCCAGTGTTCCTGGAAGGAATAATGGTACATCTTATAAAGTAACTAATTTGATGGTCCTTACCCCGTGCTGTCTGCCTGGAATGAGGAATTGATGGCATTCAGCCCCGTGGAAAAGGGATCTCTAAAAGTGGCCAAATAAAACTGTGCTTGCTTCAACCTTTGTCTCTGCAGATTTTTCTCTTCCCTGTTGCAGTGTGGAAACTGGGCCAGTCACAAAAAGACAAATACTGTATGATGCCACTTACAGGAGGTAACCAGAGTAGTTAAATTCACAGAGACAGAATGTAGAATGTGGTTGCCAGGGGCTGGGAGGAAGGGAGAAATGGACATTTATTGTTTAATGGATAGAGAGTTTCAGTTTTGCAAGATAAAAAGAGTTTTGAAGACAGTTTGCACAACAGTGTGAATGCACTAAACACTACTGAACTGTACATTTAAAAGTGATTAAAATGGAAAATTTCATGTCACATGTATTTTACTACAATTTAAAATAATAAATAAGTCTCCACTGAGAGCATCATCCAATTCCTGCCCCAACTAGACTACTAAGGCACGGTTAAGAGCATATACTTTGAAATGAGATAGACCTGGGTTCACCTCTGAAGTTTCCCATAAACCTGAACATGGATGTGGGCAAGGTAGATGCTCAATCTTCAAAAATGTTTTTTAAACCAAAATATACATTTTATCTTTCAAGTGACTAAATCATATTCAGTACCAGGTTCCCAACCATTCTTTGAGCTTCCATCCACAAATTTAGAGTGATCAGGATGTTTTAACAACCAACTGATTCCCCAGCCTAAGCTGGAGTTGGTAACCTGTCCTGGACAATGAATATTGGGGAGTGTGCACTTTCTCTGCTCTGCGTGTATGGTCCAGAAAGCCTTGCAACTCTGGCTTCAGAAATGAAGAGCAACATAACCCCACTGCCATTAAACTTGTCAAGTTTATCCTCCAAAAAGGTACTTTGTGTATCTAACACTGACACCTAACGAAGACCCTGGTTGGTCATTTGGATACATCTAGCCCAGCTCTGCAATGCGATCAGTGATGTCCTCACCAGGCTTTTGGGTTCACATCAGGGAAGAGTTGGAATTCATCCCTCGGGATGTTCAACGTGGAAGGGCCTCAGTCATCATTTAACCTTCCTCCTTGTTTTTAAAAATGGGGAAACTGACACCCAGAGACAGTTAAGGGACTTGTTTAATAGAAACTAAAGGTAGAAATGGGGATCAAACCCAGACCTTTGGAGACTAAGTAGAGACAAGTTTCCAGCACAACAGGCTGCTTCCCAAAAATATACGTGCCTCATGAGTTTCCAAGTCATCTGTGCTCAGGAACCTAGCCAATTTTCTCTGTACTTCTCCAGTTTTAATGGATGCACTGTCAAAGTGAGCATGTATAAAAATGTACGTTGTTAACTGTGTTAATGAAATCCTGGATTCCTCTGTACATTCCACCATAATAGCATCTATCACAACATTTTATAATTATCTCTTTGTGGCCTGTCTCCCGTTCCTCCCCCACCAGACTGTAAATTCCCTGACAACAAGGACTGTCTTGTTCCCAGTACCTAGCACAGAAGCTGACACAACTATGACCCTGGATAGACAGTAGTTAGATCATTGACTGTGCAAATGAGGTGTGCATTGTCCATAATGACAAATGTTCATTTCATATCTTAGTCTTAGAAGAAGCAAGTCATCTGAGAAAATGTATGGCATATGCCGGGGCCCAAGCAAATTGTCAGAAGTGTAACAGAATTCTGCAGGTGCCTTGCGTTTTTTTGTTTGGGGGGTCGTTTTATTGCTTTATAATAAAATTCAAGCCTCCTATGTATGTCAGGTGACAGGATGGTTGCATCAAACATTTCAGCAGGTCCCAAATTTTAAGCATACCATCTGCTCTGTTTTCAGAATTAACTCAGTTGTTCATTAATCCTTTATGTGTTGAGAACCTGGGTGGCCCAGCCAATGATACACCCATCTGGCAAACAAAAGCAATTTCAAAATAAGTCAAATCCTTCACTTGTGTTTCTCAGAAACCATAAAGTACAGCTTAATGTATGGTCCACAGAAGCCTTTTTTAGAAAATCCTCTCTTTTCCTAACCCTATCCCTCATAACCTGCAAATGTTTCAGCATCACCCTCTACACATTTTTGGTGCACTTCTGGATCACAGCGGTGAAATAATACCACAACCGCATCTCCTTTCCATCCTCAAGCCAATGAGATGGTACTAAATTAACTTAGAAGATGCAAACTCTCAATAGAAAAGAGATTAAGAGGTGGCACACAAAGAGACAAGAGATTTCAGCAAAGTCCTGCAAGATGGTGAGCCCACTGAGACACCAGAGTAACTACTGGGTGAGCAGAAGTCCCAACCAAGAGCAACCTAGACAGCATTACACTCAAAGGATCTCAGCCTGTCTTGCAGACACTTAGAGAGGCTCGGGATTCAGAAATGCTTGGTGCAAGGGAAATGTTAGGCTGAAATAGAATATTATCGAAGAATTACATAGAGAGCCAGTAGACTCACTGCCACTATCCCCTGACCACCCCGCCTCACACACACCTATGTGGAAACACAGACCCCTGGAAGCAATACATATTCCCTCCATGCAAACAATCACACAACTTCTCCTTAAGGAAATGGAATGTTCCAGGGGGAAAAAACTCTGTGTTCTGGTATTTAAGGGCCCAGGATAATGGACAACAGCTCTCTTGATCATCTTCCTCGATAAGCCTCACCTAGGAAATGCAAAAGGGTATAATCTTTAGGAAGGGGAATTTAGCAACACCAAGCAAAATGACACATGCATTTGTTCTCTGACCAGCAAGTCCACTTCCATGAATCTATCCAAAGAATATGAAGAAGACACATGCACAAGGATGTTCACTGCAACTGTATTGTTAATAGCAAAAGACTGGACCCACATATCATCCATAGGAATGGGTTGAAGAAACACTGGTACATCAGAACAATGGGGAGCTTTACAACCATAAAGAGAAATGAGGAAACTGCCTATAAACTGCTATGAGGGACTTCCCTGGAGGAGTAGTGGTTAAGAATCCACCTGCCAATGCAGGGGACATGGGTGTGAGCCCTTTTCCAGGAAGATGCCACATGCCACAAAGCTACTAAGCCCGTGTGCCACAACTACTGAGCCTGCGCTCTAGAGTCTGTGAGCCACAACTACTGAGCCTGTGTGACACAACTACTGAAGCCAGGTGCCTATAGCCCATGTTCCACAACAAGAGAAGCCACTGCAATGAGAAGCCCACACACCACAACGAAGAGCAGCCCCCTGCTCGCTGCAACTAGAGAAAGACCACACGCAACAACGAAGACCCAACACAGCCATAAATAAATAAATTAATTAATTAGTTTTAAAAAAAACTGCTATGAGTTTATCTCCATGTTACATTGCTAACAGGAGGGAAAAGCAAAGTACAGAGCAGTGTTTAGAGTATGTTACCTTTTGGGTAAGAAGGGAGGAAATATGAATAATTTTCTTTTTCTGTGATATCTTTTTCTGGTTTTGGTATCAGGGTGATGGGTGGCTTTGTAGAATGAACTTGGGAGTGTTTCTCCCTCTGCAATTTTTTGAAAGAGTTTGAGAAGGATCGGTGTTAGCTTTTCTCTAAATGTTTGATAGAATTTGCCTGTGAAGCCATCTGGTCCTGGACTTTTGTTTGTTGGAAAATTTTAAATTACAGTTTCAATTTCATTACTTGTGATAGGTCTGTTTATACTTTCTAATTCTTCCTGGTTCAGTCTCGGAAAATTGTACCTTTCCAATAATTTGTCCATTCCTTTGTGGTTGTCCATTTTATTGGTATATAGTTGTTTGTAGTAGTCTCTTATAATCATTAGTATTTCTGAGGTGTCAGTTGTGATTTCTCCTTTTTCATTTCTAATTTTATTGATTTGCATCCTCTCCCTTCTTTTCTTGATAAGTCTGACTAACGGCTTACCAATTTTGTTTATCTTCTCAAAGAACCACCTTTTAGTTTTATTGATCTTTGCTATTATTTTCTTCGTTTCTACTTCATTTACTTCTGCTCTGTTTTATGATTTCTTTCCTTCTACTCACTTTGGGTTTTCTGTGTTCTTCTTTCCCTAGTTGTTTTAAGTGTAGGGTTAGATTGTTTATTTGAGATTTTTCTTGTTTCTTGAGGTGAGATTGAATTGCTATAAACTTCCCTCTTAGAACTGCTTTTGTTGCGTCCCATAGGTCTTGGGTCGTTGTGTTTTCATTGTCATTTGTTTCTATGTATTTTTTTTATATCTTGTTTGATTTCTTCAGTGATATCTTGGTTATTTAGTAGCACACAGTTTAGCCTCCATGTATTTGTGTTTTTCACAGTTTTTTTTTTCCTGTAATTGATTTCCAATCTCATAACATTGTGGTCAGAAAAGATGTTTGATATGCTGTCACTTGTCTTGAATTTTCCGAGGCTTGATTTGTGACCCAAGATGTGATCTATCCTAGAGAATGTTCCATGTGCACTTGAGAAGAAAGTGTATTCTGCCACTTTTGGGTGGAATGTTCTATAAATATCAATTAGATGCATCTGGTCTATTGTGTCATTTAAAGCTTGTGTTTCCTTATTTATTTTCTGTTTGGATGATCTGTCCGTTGATGTAAGTGGGTGTTAAAGTCCCCTACTATTATTGTGTTATTATTATCATTGATTTCTCCTTTCATGGTTGTTATCATTTACCTTACATATTGAGGTGCTCCTATGTTGGGTGCATAAACATTTATAATTCTTATATCTTCCTCTTGGATTGATCCTTTGATCATTATGTAGTGTCTCTGCTTATCTCTTGTAGCAGTCTTTATTTCAAGTCTATTTTACCTGATACGTGTATTGCTATTCCAGATTTCTTTTGATTTCCACTTGCATGGAATATCTTTTTCCATCCCCTCACTTTCAGTCTGTATGTGTCCCTAGGTCTGAAGTGGGTCTCTTGTGGACAGCTTATATATGGGTCTTGTTTTTGTATCCATTCAGCCAGTCTGTGTCTTTTGATTGGGTCATTTAATCCATTTACATTCAAGGTTATTATCAATATGTATGTTCCTATTACCATTTTCTTGTTTTGGGTTTGTTTTATGTGGGTCTTTTTCTTCTCTTGTGTTTCCTGCTTAGAGAAGTATCTTTAGCATTTGTTGTAAAGCTGGTTTGCTGGTGCTGAATTCTCTTAGCTTTTGCATGTCTGAAAAGCTTTTGACCTCTCCATCGAATCTGAATGAAATCCTTGCTGGGTAGAGTAATCTTGCTTGTAGGTTTTTCTCTCTCATCACTTTAAGTATATCCTGCCACTCCCTTCTCACTTGAAGAGTTTCCACTGAAAAATCAGCTGATAACCTTATGGGGATTCCATTGTATGTTAGTTTTTGTTTTTCTCTTGCTGTTTTTAATATTTTTTCTTTGAATTCAATTTTTGTTAGCTTGATTAACATGTGTCTTGATGTGTTTTTCCTAGGGTTTATCCTCTACAGGACTCTCCCTGCTTCCTGGACTTGGGACTATTTCCTTTCCCATGTTAGAGAAGTTTTCAAGTATAATCTCTTCAAATAATTTCTCAGACCCTTTCTTTTTCTCTTCTTCTGGGACTCCTATAATTCAAATGTTGGTGAATTTATAGTTGTCCCAGAGGTCTCTGCGATTGTCTTCGATTCTTTTCATTCTTTTTTCTTTATTCTGCACTGTGGTAGTTATTTCCACTATTTTATTCTCCGGGTCACTTGTCTGTTCTTCTGCCTCAGTTATTCTGTTATTTATTCCTTCTAGTGTATATTTCATTTCAGTTATTGTGTTGTTCATCTCTGTATTTTGTCCTTTAGCTCTTCTAGATCTTTGTTAAACATTTCTTGTGAAAAACCACATTCACAGAAAGATAGACAAGATGAAAAGGCAGAGGGCTATGTACCAGGTGAAGGAACAAGATAAAACCCCAGAAAAACAACTAAATGAAGTGGAGATAGGCAACCTTCCAGAAAAAGAATTCAGAATCATAATAGTGAAGATGATCCAGGACCTTGGAATAAGAATGGAGGCAAAGATCAAGAAGATGCAAGAAATGGTTGACAAAGATCTAGAAGAATTAAAGAAGAAAGAGAGGTGAACAATATAATAACTGAAATGAAAAATACACTAGAAGGAATCAATAGCAGAATAACTGAGGCAGAAGACAAGATAAGTGGCCTGGAAGACAGATTGGCAGAATTCACTGCCGTAGAGCAGAATAAAGAAAAACAAATGAAAAGAAATGAGGACAGCCTATGATACATCTGGGACAACATTAAAGACAACAACATTCGCATTCTAGGGGTACCAGAAGGAGAAGAGAGAGAGAAAGGACTCGAAAAAATATTTGAAGAGATTATAGTCGAAAACTTCCCTAACATGGGAAAGGAAATAGCCACCCAAGTCCGGGAAGCGCAGAGAGTCCCAGGAAGGAGAAACCCAAAGAGAAACACGCCAAGACACATAGTAATCAAATTGGCAAAAATTAAACACAAAGAAAAATTACTGAAAGCAGCAAGGGAAAAATGACAAATAATGTACAAGGGAACTCCCATAAGGTTAACAGCTGATTTCTCAGCAGAAACTCTACAAGCCAGAACGGAGTGGCATGACATATTTAAAGTGATGAAAGGGAAGAAACTACAATCAAGATTACTCTACCCAGCAAGGATCTCCTTCAGATTCGATGGAGAAATCAAAAGCTTTACAGAGAAACAAAATCTAAGAGAATTCAGCACCACCAAACCAGCTCTACAACAAATGCTAAAGGAACTTCTCTAAGTGGGAAACACAAGAGAAGAAAAGAACCTACAAAAACAAACCCATAACGATTAAGAAAATGGTAATAGGAACATACCTATCGATAATTACCTTAAATGTGAATGGATTAAATGCTCCAACCAAAAGACACAGGCTCACTGAATGGATACAAAAACAAGACCCATATATATGGCATCTAGAAGAGACTCACTTCAGACCTAGGGACACATACAGACTGAAAAGTGAGGGGATGGAGAAAGATATTCCATGCAAATGGAAATCAAAGGAAAGCTGGAGTAGCAGTACTCATATCAGATAAATTAGAGTTTGAAATAAACAATATTACAAGAGACAAGGAAGGACACTACATAATGATCAAGGGATCAATCCAAGAAGAAGATATAACAATTATAAATATGTATGCATCCAAAATAGGAGCACCTCAATACATAAGGCAACCGCTAACAGCTATAAAAGAGGAAATCGACAGTAACACAATAATAGGGGGGTACTTTAACACCTCATTTACACCAATGGACAGGTCACCCAGACAGAATACTAATAAGGAAACACAAGCTTTAAATAACATAATAGACCAGAGAGATTTAACTGATATTTATAGGACATTCCATCCGAAAACAGCAGATTACACTTTCTTCTCAAGTGCACATGGAACATTCTCCAGGATAGATCACATCTTGGGTCACAAATCAAGCCTCAGTAAATTAAGAAAATTGAAATCATATCAAGCATCTTTTCTGAACACAACGCTATGAGATTAGAAATCAATTACAGGGGAAAAAAACGTAAAAACACAAACACATGGAGGCTACACAATATGTTACTAAATAACCAAGAGATCACTGAAGAAATCAAAGAGGAAATCAAAAAATACCTAGAGATAAATGACAATGAAAACACAACAATCCAAAACCTATGGGATGCAGCAAAAGCAGTTCTAAGAGGGAGGTTCTTAGAAACAAGTATACATATATATACATGTATATATGTATATGTAATATATGTGTATATACATATATAAATATATATATACTGAAAGTATATATACTGCATCGCTTTGCTGTACACCTGAAAGTAACACAATATTGTAAATCAACTATACCTCAATTACATAAATAAATAAATAAATAAAATTTTAAAAAAATCAGCAATAAGCATTAAGTTTACTAAAATTTTTAGTATCTCTTAACTTAACATGTGGAATTCTTATTGGATCTACTGGTATGCCATATCATATTAATATATTTTCTATTTTTATGCCATTTTCACCCTCCTGAGATAAACCCTACTTCATTGTCATAGCAAATAATTGTTTTAAATTGAATTCAGTTTGTTAGTGTTTTGTTTGGAATTTTCACAGCTATGATTCTCAATAATTAGGGCATTACAATAGTAGTGATTTTCAAACAGTGAGTTGTATGGCCCTTAGTTTCCACGGGGACACCAAATGTATTTGAGGGTGAGGAATAGGAATTGGGGTGGGGGGAAGAGGGGAAAGCAAGTAGGTGAGTACAAGCTCTCCTCACTTCCTCAACCAGAGATGCTTCGTTTTTAAAATCTTTTTTATACACTAGGGTTCCATGTGTGGTTTTAGAGTTGACATTATTTGAGTGAAATGAATTGGGTGGTTTTCAATCTGTTCATATTTGCTGAGACACTTTAAATAGCATGGGAAATTATCTGTTCTGTAAAATCATATGAAATCAGATCTTTTTAACAGGCGGAAGAGTGAAAGGGTCAGTAACTTTTTGAAAACCCTTTAAATTGAAATTTCTGTTGAGGTGATTGTAGATTCATATGCAGTTGTAAGAGATAGTCCAGAGAGGTTCTCTGTGCACTTTGGCCAATTCACCCCAGGTAACATTTTCAAAATTAGACTATAATACCAGAACCAAAATATTGTCATTGATGTAATCCACGGTCTTATTCAGGTTTCCTGAGTTTTACTTGTACTCTGTGTGTGTATGTGTGTGTGTCTCTGTGCGTGTGCATGTGTGCGTGCTCTATACAATTTTATCATCTGTGTGTGTTCGTGTATCCAGCAGCACAATCAGGCTACTCAGCAGTCCCAACACCACAAAGATCCCTCACGTTGCCCTTTTATACTCAAACCCACAACACTCCTGATACCCCTTCCCTCTCCCCTTTTCTAATCCCTTGAAATCTCTAATACGTCCTCCATTTCTTTTTTTTTTCCACTTAAAAAATGTTACATGGGGGCCTCCCTGGTGGCGCAGTGGTTGAGAGTCCGCCTGCCGATGCAGGGGATGCGGGTTCATGCCCCGGTCTGGGAGGATCCCACGTGCCGCGGAGCGGCTGGGCCCGTGAGCCATGGCTGCTGAGCCTGCGCGTCCGGAGCCTGTGCTCCGCAACGGGAGAGGCCACGGCAGTGAGAGGCCCGCGTACCACAAAAAAAAAAAAAAAAAAAAAAAAAAAAAAAAAAAAAAAAAAAATGTTACATGAATGGAACCATACAGTGTGTAACCTTTCGGGATTGGCTTTTCTCACTTAGCATAATTTCCTGGCTATTCATTCAAGTCATTGTGTGTAGCAACAGCTGGTTCCTTTTTCATTTCTGGTAGTATTCTATGGTATGGATGTTCCACAGTTTGTTTAACCATCCATCTGTTGAAGGATATCTGAGTTTTTTCCAGTTTTTGACTATTACAAATAAAGCTGCTATGAACACTTGCATATAGGTTTTTGTAAGCATGTAAGTTCTCATTTCTCTGGGATAAATGCTCAATTGATGGGCTGTATGGTAAGTGCGCATTCAATTTTATAAGAAACTGCCAAACTGTTACCCAGGGTGATGGTACCATTTTATGTTCCCTCCAGCAAATGCAAGAGTGATCCAGTTTCTTTGTTTCCCTGCCAGCATTTGGTGTTGTCACTATTTTTTATTTTGGTCATTATGATAGATAGGTAATAAGAGGTCATGTGGTTTTTATTTTCCTTTGAAATATAATTGACATAAAATAATATATTAGTTTCAGGTATTCATTGTCATTTTAATTTGCATTTCCCTAATGACTGATGATGTTGAACACGTTTTCATATGCTTATTTGTCATCTTATACCCTTTTCAATGAAATGTCTATTCATGTCTTTTACCCATTTTCTAATTAGATTGTTTGTTGTTTTTACTGTTGAGTTTTGAGTTCTTTATACATTCTAGAAATTTGTCCTTTGTTGGATATGCTTTGCGAGTATTTTCTCCCAGTATGTAATGTTTCCTCTTCACATGAACTTTCTCAGAATAAAAGTTGTAATTTCAATTAAGTCCAATTTAGCAAATTTTCCTTTTATGGATCATGCTTTTTGTGTCAAGTCTAAGAACTCTATGTCTAGTCCTAAATCCTAAAGATTTTTGCCTATTTTTTCCTAAAAGTTGATAGCTTTATGTTCACATTGAAAGTCTATGATCCGTTTTGAGTTAATTTTTGTATAAAGTGTGAGATTGAGGTCGAAAGAGGTTCTTTTTGGATGTCCAACAGTTTTAGCACCATCTGTAAACTGGCTGTCCTTCCTCCATTGAATGGCTTTTGTACCTTTGTCAAAAAACAGTTGGGCATATTTGTGTGGGTCTATTTCTGGGTTCCCTATGATCTTAAGTATATCCCCCTGCCATTAACACACAGTCTTGAATACTGTAGCCACATAATGTCTTGAAATCAGGTAAACTGATTTTTCCCACTTTGTTCTTCTTTTAAAAAATGATTTTGGCTATCTACTTTCTTTGGCTTTCCATATAAATTTTAGAAAAGGCTTGCCTTTGTCTACCAAAAACCTTGTGAGATATTGATAAGTGTTGTATTAAACCTATCAGTCAGTTTGGGGAGAGTTGGCATCTTTACTGTATAGAGTCTTCCAATCAATGACAACACAGTATGTCTCCCCATTTACGTAATTCTTCTTTGAGGTTTTTCATCAGCATTTTGCAATTGTCAGCATTCAGATCCTGTACATGTTTGGTTAAGTGTATAATCTAAGTATTTCATTTTCATTAGAGTGACTGTGAATGGTATCGTGTTCCATTCCGTTTTGCATGTTCATTGTTATTCTATAGAAATTGATTATTATGAATGATCTCTTATCCTCGGAGAACATCCTTATTAGTTCTCAGAGGGTTTGTAATGGAGGAGGGGGGGTGGAATTTTCTATGCAGACAATCATGACATCTACAAATAAAGGTAGTTTTATTTCTTCCTTCCTAATCTGTATGACTTTTATCTATTTTTTCTTAGATTTGTGGAGTGGCTAGCACTTCCAGTACCATGCTGAGTAAGAGTGGTGAAAGTGGACATCCGTGCCTAGTTTCTGGTCTTAGAGGGAAAGCAGCCAGTCTTTCACAATTAAGTTTCAAGTTAGCTGTAGGATTTTCATAGATGCTGTTTATCAAGTTGTATTATTTTCCCTCTATCCTGAACTTGCTGAAAGTTTTGATCACAAGATGGGTGTTGGATTTGGTCAAATGCTTTTTACGTCAATTGCTATAATCATATGATTTTTGTTTTTTAGCTTGTTGATATGGTGGATTTCATTGATTGATTTTGAATGTTGAAGCAGCCTTGCATACCAGGAATGAATGCCATTCAGTCCTGGTACAGAATTCTTTTTACATTTTGCTAAATTCTGCTTGCTAGTATTTTGTTGAAGAGTTTTGTGTCTGAGTTCATGAGAGATACTGGTCTATAGTTTTCATTTTGGGTGCTGTTTTTGGTATCAGGGTAATACTAACTTCATAAAACAAATAGGGAAGTGCTTCCTTCTTGTCTGTTTTCTGAAGAAATTCTGTAGAATTGGTATTAATTCTTCTTTAAATGTTTGGTCGAATTCTCCAGTGAATCTATCTGAGGCTGGAGATTTCTTTTTCAGGAGTTTTAAAATTTCTAATTCCATTACTGTAGTGGCTACTCTAGTGGCTACAAGACTAGTCAAATTGTCTATTTCATCTTGGTTGAGTAGTTTGTGGTTTTTTTGAGGAAATGATCCATTTCTTCTAAGTTGTCAAATTTATCACTGTGACGTTGTTCATAGTATAACCTTATTATCCTCATAGTAAAAGATCTACAGTGCCCCTTGTTTTTAAGAAGAGAGAAAGAGTTTGCTACTCTATTGTATGTTACAAAAGAATTATAGATTGTGGAATGCAGTTTAAAGATGACATATGCCAACAAGCACCTTGTATTATATGGCACTGTCATAATTCAAAATTGTTTTTGAAGATGTTGGGGGTAGGAGTTTATTAATTCATTTTATTTATTTTTGCTGTGTTGGGTCTTCGTTTTTGTGCTAGGGCTTTCTCTAGTTGTGGCAAGCGGGGGCCACTCTTCTTTGCGGTGCGCGGGCCTCTCACTATCGCGGCCTCTCCCGTTGCGGAGCACAGGCTCCAGACGCGCAGGCTCAGTAATTGTGACACATGGGCCCAGCCGCTCCACGGCACGCGGGATCCTCCCAGACCGGGGCACGAACCCGCGTCCCCTGCATCAGCAGGCGGACTCTCAACCACTGTGCCACCAGGGAAGCCCTCAAAATTGTTTTTATCTTGGAATTGTTTGGTATTAAAAATTAAAACCTCTGCTCACAGGCACACCAAGGTGTGTACCCTGTAAGCATGGTATCAGTGATTTTTTTTAAGTTATTATTATTCTGGAGCCTCAGAGAAGAATTATAACTTCTGTGATGATCATTTCTTTCCTTTAATTATTTCTGTAACACTCCACACCGAGTTTTGGAAACTCATCCCTCATTTTTTTAACAAAAAGGGGGGGAAAAGTTTGTTACTCTGTTGAATGTTAAAAGATTGACAGAACCTGTAGTGATGTCCCCTATTTCATTCTTATTATTGGTCATTTATGTCTTCCATCTTTCTGCTTCATCAGTATTCCTACAGGCTTATCAATTTTATTGATTTCTTTCCCCGAGAACCAGATTTCTGTTTCATTGATTTCCTCTATTGTTTTCCATTTCATTGATTTCTGCTTTTGTCTGTATTCCTTCCTTCCTTCTTCTTGCTTTGGGTTTATTTTGCTTTTCTTTTTCTAATCTCTTTAGGTAGGAACTCAGGTTTTTAACTTGAGAATTTTCCTCATTTCTAATATAAGCATTCAGCGCTATCAATGTCCCTCTCAGCACCACTTTTGCGTCACCCCGACATATTTTGATACGTTGTACTTTTTCTTTTCATTCAGTTCTATAACAAGTAATTGTCAGAAGTGTACTTTATTCATTGTCTATGGTTCACTCTTATACAAATGATGCCATGAAGAACTTCAGTTTACAAACAGTTCTCAGCCATGTCCGGTGTAAAAAAGAAAAAACAAACAAACAAAAAGTAGAAACGCTCTCAAAGTCAAGTGTGCATCTGGAAACAATTCAAAGATACCGTGATAACCTTGGAGGAAAGTCAGTAAGAAATTATGTGGGAAGAAGGGTGTGTAGCAGACGCTGTCAGTCCGGCCACGTGTGCATTTCCTGAAGATCTGCTCTGCCCCTGTGAGGGAGAAAATATGGGGCATTTACTAACTGGTGCACATCAAATCAATCCTCTTTTCATTATGCCCAAAAGCTTCTTAGCAAGACCTTGGGTTCTCTGCTTACAACACTTTTACAGGGAATTGGACTTCTGTGGCTTTTAACATTGAAAAGATGTCTTAAAAGATGTCTTATTGAAATCGATTGTGTGTGTGTGTGTGTGTGTGTGTGTGTGTGTGTATTCTATTTTCTTTGAGACTTCTTTTTTGACCCATTGTTTTTTGGAACTGAGTTGTTTCATTCCTACATGTTTAGAAATTTTCTAATTGTCTTTCTGTTATTGATTCCTCGTTTGATTCCATTATGGTCAGAGAACATTGTGTGATTTCATTTTATTTATCTATTTTTTAATTGATTTCATTTTTAAAAAAGTTTGTTGAGGTTTATTTTATGGCCTAAGAGATAATCTATCTTGGTGAATGTTTCAAGGGCACTTGAAAAATAATTTATATTTGTTGTTGGGTGGGATGTTTTATAAATATGAATTAGAGCCTGACGATTGATTATCCTGTTCAGGTCTCCTATATCTCTGATTTTAGAGGCTGATTAGAACTCTAGTAGTTCTATAAGTTGCTGAGAGGGGAGTGCTGAAGTCCCCAACTATAACTGTGCATTTGTCTGTTTCTCCTTTCAGCTCTATCAGTTTTTACTTCACCTATTTTGAGGGTCTGTTGTTTGGCCTATGTGCATTTAAAGTCATTCTATCTTTCTGGTGGATTGATCCTTTTTAATAACTTTTTAAACTCCTTTAATTGTCATTGAGCCCTTCATGGTTCCTACACCTCTTCGAGGTAGTTTTAATAATCTATATTTTCCCAGAAAATCTTCAATAGCATTGAAGTTCTCAAAATATTTTGTTATCCCAAAGCATATTATGTGTGTCTATGCATACAAGGTATTTTTATAATTACATAATATAAACAACTATGTGCAAACACTATATATACTTTATAGTATTGCTTTGGAAGATTTTATAATGTACATAAATGTGATTGTACCCTATGTATCCATTAGCAAATTGCTTTCCTCACTCAACATCATGTTCTCCAGATGTATACATGTTGACACATAAAGATACCTCATTGCTTTGAACTGCTGTGCAGTAACCTTTTGTGTGAATACACATTAACAGTTTATCCACTCCTATGCCTGGTTTTTCCTGTCTTGAGTTTTCATTATTCTGTGGGCCTGGGTAGGCTCTGAAGCTGAACAGTTGGCAGGACAGCTAATCAAGTGTTAGTCACTCTCTTCCCTACCTTCTGGTCTTTTCTCCTCTCCCCACACCACCCATCTCCCTTCTCCCTGTCCTCCCCACTAAACACCATACTCCTCCCGGGGCTCCTCTTCTTTTCTGAAATCTGTCTCTGCGGTTTTTCCATGCCAGCTCTTTATTTATACCTTGGGAAGCTTTCTCTACCCGTGTTGAATTTTCCTCACCCCAAGGACTATGATTTATTCACCTCTGTGCCCCATCTCCCTCCAGATCTACTCAGCTCCCAGCATTGTTCTAGAATCTGCTGGGCATTCAATCAACAGTTTTTTAAATCAGCACATCAATGAACAAAGCCTGTAGCCTTTAAACAACTTATAGAGACCACTCCCACTCAGCTAGGCATGGACTCATCTGAGCGTGGAATAAAATCCCACAGGGCACACTGTCTATTTTCCTGGAGAAGCTGTTCAGGGGCCAGGCTCAGAAATCCTCCAGTGCTGCCCTGGCCATGGCCCCCACTGCTTTCAGGGATGCTCGGGTGAGGGCCTGAGGGGTGAAGGCCCCTGCCCCCAAAACCCGAAGGGATCAGACCCCTAATTGGGACAGATGTTTCATGGGTGGCAAGCAAGAGGTACAGGGCTCCTGCCCCTCTATCTGGGGAGTCACCAGAGACTGCCTGTAAAGTTATGGAATTCCCCAATAATAATTACAATTAATTGAACACTTAGGGTAAGTAACCCAGGGACATTCCTTGGCACTTGACAAACACCTGGTCGTACTTGCAGCTGCTAATATTTTAGGGTTTATTAGGTCCAAGGCTCTGGGTTAAGTGCTCCTCACAGATTTTTTTTCTTAATTTCACCTTTTCAAAAACCCTATGTAGTAGGAACTAGTAATAGCAGCAGTAGTAGCAGTACCAGTAGTAGCAGCAGCAGCAGCAGTAGCAGCAGTAGTAGTAGCAGTGGTAGTAGCAGCAGTAGTAGCAGCAGCAGCAGTAGTAGCAGTAGTAGTAGCAGTGCCAGTAGTAATAGTAGCAGTAGTAGCAGCAGTAGTCGTAGCAGCAGCAGCAGTAGTAGCAGCAGTAGTAGTAGCAGAAGCAGTAGTAGTAGCAGCAGTAGTAATAGTAGCAGTAGCAGCAGCAGCAGTAGTAGCACCAGTAGTAGTACCAGTAGTAGCAGCAGTAGTAGCAGTAGTAATAGTAGCAGCAGCAGCAGTAGTAGCAGTAGTAGTAGCAGCAGCAGTAACAGTAGCAGCATCAGTAGTAGTAGCAGTAGTAATAGCAGCAGCAGTAGTAGTAGCAGCAGTAGTAGCAGTAGCAGTAGTAGCAGTAGCAGTAGCAGTATCCCCACTTTACTGATAAAGAAACTGAGGCTCAGATGAGGCAAAATATCCCGCTCAGGATCACACAGTAAGTGGCAGAGCCAGGATACAAACGCAGGTGGCTGTGCTGTCTCCAAATGCCCTTTTCTCTTCCCTCTGTCCCTCCCTCCCTTCTTTTCTTCCTCCCTTTCTGTTAAACATGATTTTTTATTATACAAAGAAAACCTGAGTATATTTTTCTAAACTTCCAGACCATATACCTAGAGTACAAATCTTTATTATCCTCCCTCTTCTCCCATCCTAATCTGTGCATAGAAATACAGGGCTTTATTTCATTTTGAAGCTTCTGACTGGTTTTCTTTTTGTTTTTTGGCCGTGTTGGGTCTCCGTTGCTGCACTCTGGCTTTCTCTAGCTGCGGCAAGTAGGGGCTACTCTTTGTTGTGGTGCACGGGGTTCTCACTGTGGTGGCTTCTCCTGTGGCGGAGTATGGGCTCTAGTTGCACGGGCTTCAGTAGTTGCAGCACGTGGGCTCAGCAGTTGCGGCATGCAGGTCCTAGTGCGCACAGGCTTCAGTAGTTGCATTGCACGGGCTTCGTTGCTCTGCAGCATGTGGGGTCTTCCTGGACCAGGGATGGAACTCGTGTCCCCTGCATTGGCAGGCGGATTCTTAACCACTGCACCACCAGGGAAGTCCCCTCTGACTGTTTGGTTTTTTTTTTTTGAGCTATATAAGTAACTGCCTTTATTATGTTTATCCTCATCATCATTAGATCCTGAGAATTCAGAAGTAAATAACCCACAGTCCTTGCTTTTAGGGAGCTGATAGACAAGTAGTATGGAAACACATGATAAACCATTAAGCCAATCAACATGCAGAACAATAATTAAAAGTTTTAATAAATGTAGTGGAAGAAACAAACAGAGGACTGGGGGAGATGATGTAGGAATAAGGATGATACAGGGAGCCTAACCAGGGATTAGATGGTGGAGAAGAGCTTTCTGAGGAGATGCTAAAACCTTGTGGTGGATTTGAACTGTGTCTACTTAGGTCTCTATTTTCCAGAATTTTCTTCCTTGCTTAGTTCTTCTTCGGGTGAGCCATAGAGACATTTTGCATAAGATTTGGAAAACCGAAGTAAAGCAGCTGCCTTTTTTTTTTTTTGAACGCTAGGAAGTTTGGTGCAGGGCTCTGGGACTGTCGCAACTCAAACGTGAAGTCACCGATCTGCCGGCTCTCATGCTGATGCGGGGCAGCAGCCCAGCCTGCAGCTCCTGCAGCACCTGCTCCGGCGTGAAGCAGCTCTTCCTTCAGCTGCTCCAGATGCTGGGCTGGTGACTACAGCCTAGTGATGAAGGGTGCTAGCTTTTCCTATACCACTTGCATTGTGGAAGTTGGTCCGGAGACAGTGAGAGACAAATGTGGACTCCTGCTCACCCCATGGGGTCTGATTGGTTTTTAAATGATTTTTTTCTTTTTGGGGGGTAAGCGATAGATTCCCACAGCTCAGAAATCAAACTCTCTAACTATCCAGCACTGTCTCCATCTCTGCCCCGCCTCATCCCACCTTCCTTCCTCACCCACAGGGGACCACTGGGCTCATTTTCCCCATGTCCTCCCAGGGCATCTTCATGTACATCCACTCATGGACAAGTGTCCTTTCTGATTTCTCCCAATTCGGGCCCCAAAGGTAGCACACTCTCCACACTGTTTTGCATCTTCAACAGTTGTTTAGGAACCATTGCTCCATACTGTGTTTTGCCTCTGGTTTGTGGGAAGGAAGGGAGTAGGGCAGGCCTCGGGCAACATTTCTCAAAGGAGGCATTTGTTCTGTGATGTTCTCTTAGCTTCCTTCCTGCAGCTCATTCCCACCCCTCTTGGTCCAGCTCCATCACTGCTGGGCCCTGGACGTCTGAACGTCCTCCCTGATGGCTCTGCACATGCCCGACCAAAGCCGTGACCCTCTTTGCCCTTCCAACACTGCCAGGATGCACTGCTTGGTACGGTAGCATGAGTGTCCCCCTATGTCGAGTAAAGAGCTAATGGTGGCGTTTCTGGCAGTGCGGGGAGAGTGCCTTTGGGGAAGGGGCTTCATGGGTACTGCCGAATGGAGCTCAGCAAGTGGCTGCAGCATCTTGGGATAGAAGGAGCAGCAAATCCGGAAAGCTTCTTCCTCAGGCAATGCCCACACTGCCACCAGGCGAGGGCAGGACACCGTCCCGCCTCCCACAGCTTCTGTCCCTGCCCGCCCCAGCCCTGCCCTGCTCCTTTGTGCACCCAGAGCTGAAGTGATGACTCACCAGTGACCTTGATCCCAGCTGCTCCCTCAGAGGGGCAGTCTTCGCCTCCCAGCCTCTCCCTTGGGAACCAAAGCTGACAAAGCCATCTCCTGCCACAGCCTTGCCCTGGGCGGGCCCCACCTGACCCACCATTTTGGGGGAGCTTGACCAAAAATGGAAGATTTGATTGAATTTATCCAACACTGAGATCAGAAACTACTGACTTAATGGTGGCTAATACTGCCCCTAAAACTACCTGCAATTCATTCTGAATTCATTGAATACATATGTATGGAGAGCCTCCTATGAGCCAGGCACTGTTCCACGTCTGGAAATGGAGCAGTGAATACAAACCCTTGTTCTCGTGGAACTTACATCCTGGGAGAGCAGGCAGCCAATCACATCCTCCCGCACCAAATAAAGTGTGTGTGTGTGTGTGTGTGTGTGTGTGTGTGTGTGTTTGTACTGCCAATATTTGTGTATTTGTACTGTCAACCAGGAATACCTATAGATGAACAAGTTGGGTTTATTACTTGTTGCAACGAAGGAGCCCACACACCATAGGGGAACTAAGGGCACCTCAGCACAAGGGTTTTAGGAAGAACCTAGAACAGGATTTGGGCTTTGGCTGGGTCGTGTGGGAGAGGGCCTAAGAAAGTGAGGCTTTGACCTGGATTGGGTGCTGCCAGAAAGCAGTGAGGAGTCTATGATAGGGTATCTTAGTAAATCTCATGTAAAAGGAGGGAGAGCAGATGGAGGTCAAAGCTGTAGTTAATAAAGAAACAGCAGTCACTCCTATTACCCAGGAGACACAGATTTGGGTATTTTGTGGCTTGGACAATGCTCATGTTTTGCTGCATTCAGACGTGATAATGGAGTGATCTTGTTTTTGTCTTGACACATCGTGGTCACAGAGGGACCTTGTCTGATGGTGACGTCCTACTAAATTGTATCCATTCAACGGGAGAAAACAGCAAAGCCTAGCTGTGTGTGCAGGGCCAGCTCCCAGATGTCAAGGCTGCTTCTCTGTCAAGCTCTCTCTCACTCTGTATATAATATATATGTAACTCTAGGTGGAAGTAAGTGCTTTGGAGATAGAGAGGGCTAGGAGTTGCCAGCATGGGGAATGTGGTTACTTTGAAGCAGGTGGTCAGCGAGGCCTTAGGGAAGGTACCATCTGAGCAGAAACTTGAGGAAGCCAGGAGACAGCCACGTGGACATCCGGAGAAGAGCTTCCTGGCTAGAGTCAGCAGAGGCCTCCGCAGTGGGAGTGGGCTTGGCTTGATTGAAGGGGGCTTCTCTTGTTGCGGAGCACGGGCTCTAGGTGCGCAGGCTCAGTAGCTGTGGCACACGGGCTTAGCTGCTCTGTGGTATGTGGGATCTTCCTGGGCCAGGGCTCGAACCTGTGTCTCCTGCATTGGCAGGCGGACTCTTAACCACTGTGCCACCAGGGAAGCCCGCATGCAGCAACAAAACCCAACACAGCCCAAAGTAAATAAAGTAAATAAATTTATAAAGAATAAAAGGGGGTCAGTGGGCCTGGGGCAGAGTGAGTGAGGGGCAGGGCGGTGGAAGATGAAGTGTGAGGGGTGGTCCAGGCCAGATGGGGTCAAGCCTGTTGGCCAATGTGAAGAATTTGGCCTTCATTCTGAGTGAGATGGGAGCCATTGGAGGATTTTGCAGGGACAATGGACACAGTCAGATTATATTATAAAAAGCCTCCTCTGGCTGCTTTTGAGACTGGACTCTAGGCAGAAGAGATGGGAAATGCTTCAGGAGGCTGCTGAGATGGCCCAGGGGAGGAGAGATGATGCTGGTTTGGACCAGCTTGGTGGTGGCAGATAAAGTGGTATGCAGTGCTCGGACTGGACACGGATTGGAGGTAGGGTAAAACAGAATGGTGCCAAGAGTTTTTATTTGAGCAAAAGATTGAGTTGTCCTTTCCTGAGATAGGGAAGCCCACTGAAGGGGCAGGATGTCTTTTGCAAAGTAGTGCAGCGGGAGCTCAATGGAGGCGTGCTAAGGTGAGGAGGTGTCCCTAGACATCCAAGCCAAGGTGTCAAGTAAGCAGGTGCACCTGTGGGCCTGAAGTTCCTGGAGAAGTTTGGTGGGAGTAGAGATATGGGAGCTGTCTTATGTTTATCTGAACATAAGGCATGGGCCTGGATGAAATCACCTAGATCTGAGTGTACAGAGGGAAGAGGTTTTGTTTATCTGCACTCACTTCCCAGGCACTCCAATATTTGGAAATCGGGGAAGTGAGGAGAAATCAACAGAGGAGACTGGAAAGGAACATCCAGAGAGGTAGAAGAACCAAGAATTCAATCATCTATTGACAAATATGTATTGAATTCTGAACATCATCTCAGAATTTCTAAGACCTTAGATTCTGAACTACTGAAATACTGGACAGATGGCAATGCCAGGAGGTGAAAAAAAGGTGTGGGCCAAGACTGTTCGTTGACACCCGGAATTTCTTCCCTCTTTCTTGATAACAGAAACCTGACTCTGTTGGGAGAGGCAATGTACTCATATAAACGTCTACATAAGATATAAATGGAAGTATCATGTGAGACTTTTGAAGCTTGCTTCAATGGAGCTAACACGGTTGGGAGGCACACATCTGCTCTTCTACTCTTATTCCTTCCTGCTGTATGAAAGATAGATGTTATAGTTGGAGCTCCAGCAGCCATCTGGAATCATGAGGCATCAGCAAAATGAGACCAAGCATTAAGGATGGCAGAATGGAAGTACAGGAGCCCATGCTCTTTAAAACTGTGGAGTTGCCAACTAGTCATAGATTACTTAACTTTAGATTTATTTTTCATGAGCAAGAAACAAACTTCTGTCTTTTTAAAATTCACAGTTATTTTAGGTTCTCCGTCGTAATGTTGCAAAATCTGATTCTAACTGAGCTGAGATTTATTCATAGTTTTTCAAAACTGTGTGCACAACTTGTGTGAGGAACCAAGTTGCCTACACAGCTTGTCATGGTCTGTGCCCTCCCAGGACTCCCTGTGTGGTGGGAAGGATGAACAGGTACGTGGGTCATTACAGCATCGGCTGGTAGGGGCTATGATGGTGGTTGTGCTCCAGGGTCTACAGCAAGAACTGAGACAGATGGCAACGCAAGCTCCGTCCTCTCCATTCCTTTCAAATCATATCTAAATTCAATGACTCAACAAGTGTTCTCGGTCTGATCTTGTTCCCTTGCCTACATTTAATTTTAATTTATTCCAGTACCTAATTTAAGCTTGGAGTTGAGGAGGGGAAAAAATGATAATGTGGACCAGATTTTAGATGGTTGGCACTTATAATTTCACAGAGAGTCTCAATGGAATAATAAGCAATGGTTATGAACTTGCTAAGAATCAGTTTGGTATGTGGAGCTTCGTCCAACTAACAATTATATAAATACTCAAGCTCCAGAAAATTGGCAGGAGTCTAAAATTACAAACGTGATCTGTGTCATTTCTTTAATGGACCAATTATTTTGATGCCTCCTTTTCCCCTTGGAAGGCACCTTAGCAGCACACTTGGCTAGCTTCTTACCTCTGGCCAAGACTGCTCTTGACTAACAGAACCTTCGTGTCGTACCCATCTCTAGATCTAGGCCAAATGGAGACACAAATCTATATTGAGCACTTATTAGGTACCAGGCCCATTACATGCATGCTCTTATCTAATCTTTACAATAACCCTGCAAAATGGGTTCTAGAATCTTCCTTTCTCCAGTAAGAATCCAACACCCAGAGAACCTGAGCACTCTGCCTCCAGTCCTAAACAGCTCTTGAGGGTAGAGCTGGGATTCAAACCCTTTCCTCTACACCATGCTGTTTCTGCCCAAAATGCCTAGTGTCTTCCCTGTCATCTTACAGACTTTTAAGCCTGCAATCTCTTCTGTCCAATCTAAACAGCCTCCTACCCATGGGCTCTCCTTCCCAGTTTCCACGGGTCAAAATCCTACACCTCATCCAAATCTTTTGTGCAGTCACATCACCTCCCCAATAAACTTCCTGGCACCTCCCATCAGTGTGAACTGTGCTTCCTGGGAATTCTCCCCGCCCCATGCTTGGCTCTTACAACACTTATCATTTTCTGTACTTTACCAGGGCTTTTTGCATCCTTTTTGTATCCTACCTGAATTATCCATTATCAGCGGGAGGGAGGAAAGAAAGGACATTTGTTGCACACTTACTTTGTCATAGGAGTTTGTCTCCTTTAATCCCTCAGAAAATCCGATGAGGACTTTTTACCTGCCATGTTACAGATGAAGTTGGATACACCTGAAGTGGTGGAATGAGATGCAAACCCAGAAAGCAAGAAGGAGAAATTATAGATAATTTTCCCCACTCTTGAGCCTAGCCCATCGCTCAGGCATCCAGCAAATGTTTGTGGAGTGAATGAATGAATGGATGAATGAATGAATGAATATTTGAAGGTCGGTTTACAAAGGAACTTAGTGAGAAATGACACTGGTAGGAGAGCTGAAGTACCCTGAAAACTACATATTCCAAGCACAGATGGGGTTCAGTGGCTGAAGAAAATCCCAAACACCGAAAGGAGCTGAAAATAAAAAGAAACGGTTTCCTTAACACTTTCACAACTAAAGGTGTGTCTCCGCAGACCAGGTACAGAAGACGCACTTGCAATCTACAGAGCTCCCTGCTTCAGAAAGCTCTGGAACACAGTCGGGTTTTGTTCGCAAACTTCGGCCGCGGGGGCGGGCAGGGGCCTGCCGCTTTAAGAATCTGGTCGAAGTCCTTTTTCTCTCCGTGCCCCCGCGCCTCGCGGTGCCGGGGAAGCCCAGCGCCCGCCCCTTTCTCCTGTTGTTGGCTTAACTACGGGTTCGGATGCCCATCCATCACAGAGGCGCCGCCTCCGATTGGCTTCGGGCCGGGAGGCGGGGCGGGATGAACGGAGAAACTAGTGTGTTGGCGGCGCCCCGGCTGTACCTCAGTAGCTGCGCGCTCAGCGGCTTTTGCGAGCTGGGGGAGGGGAGCAGCGGCGGCGAGGGCTGCGGAGCCTGGCGCGGGCGGCTAGGGGCCTCTGAGCGCGGCGGGTGGCGACGCCACGAGCGGTGAGTACCCGGGCTGGGCTCGGGGCGCCGTCCTCGGGCCGGTGTAGCCGCGCGCCCGGCCGCCGGCTTTGGCACTTGTCACCACCCCTCACCCCGGCCCGGGACCGGGAGCGCCGGATCCTGCGCGCCCCGCCGTGGGAGCCCCCGGCAGAGTGAGCCTCGCGGGACCGCGTGCCCCGCGAGCAGCACAGCGGGGCTCGAGTCCCTGGAACCGCCTCGGTCACCTCGGGGTCTCGGAGGGCTGGAGTCGGGGACAATGGTGGGGAGTGGAGGTCTGTAGAGAGCCGTCCCCTCCCCAACCCCGCTCCTCCCTCCTCGCGAGTGCCGGGGGACCCGGCGAGGGTATTTGCTGAAAGCTGTGAGCGAGAGAATGAATTGGTTTGCAAATGGATGTTGCGCGCGGGAGCTGCAACTCTTTTCCCTGGGAGTGCTTGATTGATTGAGTCCGCAGCCTGTCTTTTTAAAAAATGACTATTGATCCTGGAAAGAGGAGGCTGCCCGTCTTTGAGGATGTGAGCAGCCCGGCTTTGCGCCGCGGGCCGGGCGAAGTCCCCGCGCACTTGACGCCGAGGGCCAGATGGCTGCCTGCCTCGTGCAGAGCGAGGGCCGAGGGTTTAACCAAGGGAAAGGTCGTCCACGCGAGCCCGGCCCGGAGTGTCCTGTGCCCCGGCCGTTTACGTCCCACCTGACAGGGCCCCTCGTCTCTGTTTGGAGAGCTGTGGAGCAGCAGAGGAATGGTCACCCGTCCTAAGCGTCGCCCACCTGCCCCCCAGGGTGGCCGCCACCCTAGCAGGTCCAGAGCAAGCCTTCTCTGGCCCTGGCTGTCCTGTTGACCCCATCTTGCCCTGGCTCCGGGACCCCGCAGCACTTGGGCACGCCCCCCACTCCTTTTCCCCGTCGTGGTTGCTTGAGAAGCTTTCTGGTTGGGACTCTGTGACCCGAGGGGCACCATACATTTTTGTGCTGGTGCTTCAAAGAACCCAAAGTTCATTTCCACTACCTTTGAGCAGAGAACTCTTTATAGAGATCTTAACAAAGGGGGTGGGGTGGGGGCCGACCCAGGTTCCCCGCAGGTTTAACGCAGCCACTCTTGGTCCTGCTGGGTTGCTTTTGGGCAGGGGGAAGGCTCCCTGAGCTTTGGCCCTCCCTGGTTAGGGCAGAGAAGGCCAGGTGTCTGGGCCTTTTGGTTTCACTCTGGTTCTGGGGCATGACTGAGGGAGGGAAGTTGCCAGGGGGAGAGGAGGCAGGAACCCCACAGTCTGATCACAGGCCCGACTCTGGTGACTCTGACTTGGTCCAGGCCCTTTGGGACCCTGGGCCTCAGTCTGCCCGTTCACAGGTGGGACCGATGCTCTTTGAGCCCAGGTGTGCTGTTCGGATTGCTAAGGGGCTGTTGGTGAAGGCTTGCATTTGGGGACTGGGGAGGAGTAGGACCCAAGGTCCACCCCACCGGGGGCAGGTTTGGTGTCCTTCTAACACGGGGTCCTTGAGTCCCCAAGCCGTGCCTTTGGAGGATGAGGGAATCAGTCTTCCGTGCCCGGCAGCTATCTCCGTTTTGAGCCATTCCCTTTGTCAGGAAGTGACTCCATGCAGGTTACTCAAAGGAAGGTAGAGAGAAATGGTAGAGACCTTCCTGCCGGGGCTCAGGCTGCAGCCGGATTTATGTATGCGGTGCAGAGAGAGGAGCTGCGGGCGAGTGGCACACTGCACCTCAGAGGCGGCTTCTGCAGCCTGATGCCCCTTAATAGCATCTTAAACCTGCGGGCGCTCAGTGTGGGAGAGGAGAGCAGGAAGAAAGAGGACGATTACCCGGGCCTTGGACTTCCTGGTCTGCAGCGAAAGCAGGCTTGGTCCTTCCCATCTGTTACCGTGATGCACCATGTGGGGTGGGGGGGGCGTCAAAGGGAGTGGTGGTTTGTTCATTCATTCGTTAATCGATTAATTGATTCATGGTTTGAAGGGGCTTGATTGGGACCCTGCCTTCGGGGAGCTCCTGGACCAGGTGTGCTGGCATGCATGTGGGTTAGAGGCCCTGAGACATCGAGGTGTGCACAGTACCCCAGTGACAAAGGCAGCAAGGGGAGCTGAGGGGACACAGGAGGTGCGCGGGTGGTGAAGGCTTCGTGGAGAGATGATGCCTTGATTAAGTAAAGATGAGAAAGGCATGTGGTGGGCTACCACCTCCCCCCACCCACTCACACTTCTCCCAGAGGCCACTTCATTGCCAGCCTCCAGGCAGGTGCAGGTTGAGGGCAGAGAGCATGCAGGTGGGAGGTGATGGAAAGGTTCACCTGAGACTGTGGTGGTCTGGCCCAGGAGTCCCCCAGGAAGATGGGTGGCTTCTGGATACAGCCGATCTGCTCAGGGGATCATGGGAGACCCCACCCCAGCAGCCCCAAAGACCAGCCCATCGCCTGAGCCTTTAGTCCCAGGGTACCAGCCCTCAGTGTGAGTGTGGGCTGAAAACGGAGGGGGCTAGCAGAGCTGGCACAAGAACACAGAGTGGCCAGACACAAGTGAATTGGCTGATTGAGATGCTCCTTTTCATCTGATGTGGTAAATTTCATAATTGAATTGCCTCAGGCAACCAGGGCTGTTGAAGCGCTTTCCCAGCCAGAACACACTTAGTTGGGACAGCTAGGGGCGGGGGTGGGGAGAGTGTATGCATCCACAGCTTTTCCTCACAGCATCCCAGCAGGCCTTTTCCCTTAGGAATCTGGGTCTGTCCCCAGGTGATGGAAGTCAGCCCAGCGTCCCCTCTAGGTTCCACTCCCTTTCCTAGACCATCTGGCCCCTGAGCAGCACTGCTCCCACCCCAGTGTAATATGTAGCTAAAGCTGATACCTGTCAGCTTCAGGCACTCACCTTGCCAGACTTACTGCAGTTCCCTTAGCTGTTAGGAGCATGGAGGGGGGATTGTTGGATGGAGGGCTCAGGGATGGGAGGGTTCCCTGTTATTGAGTCTGTTCAGCACCAGGTTGGGGGTTGGGGGGAAGAGCATGGGCTCTTTGAACTGGACTCGGGTTCAGATGTTGCTTATGTGTCTGTGGGCAGCCCTCTCCTGGGGTCCCAGCCACCTGCACCCACCCTGCCCCCTCCCTCTGGTGCCAGTAGACGCTGTTCTTTCTTACTGCTAAAGCTTTCCTTCCCAGCCCTGTCAGTGACCTTTTGGATGAAAAATGGTAGGCGTGTGTGGCTCACTAACCTGTTTTTAAAAGTGCCAGCTCTGTGGTCTCAGAAATCCAGCTTAGTTGGGGAATATCACTGTATTTTCTGCAAATACATAAAAGTCTCCCAAGCCATTCCCTCCCTCAACGATGGTCTCCTGCACCTCTGGGACAGAGTTTAGATGAGGCTCTCTGGGCCCCACCTTGTCTCAGCGTGACTGAGGCCCAAGGCCAGCTGCACCTCTTCACCAGCTATCCCACAGATGGAACCGTCACACCTGGACCATGTCAGCAGAAAGAGCACTTAAGTGGGGGTCTGGGAGTCCTGCTCTGCCCCTACCTGGCTGTACGACTTCCTGTAGGTCCCCTTACCTCTATGGGCCTCGATTTGCTCTTCTGTAAAACGGGTGGATGTTCTTCGGTACAATGCTTCTATTAAATGTCTTGCTGTAAAATCTCAAAAGGTCTTGTGTCCTCTGGTATTAAGTAGTTTTATAAGGCTTGAGTTACTTGCATAGCTCTCTTGGGCAGGAAGAGGGAGTGGTGGCCGGTACAGAGGGGCTGAATTAGAAGGCAGGAATCTGGCGTCCTAGCTCCAGCTCCGCCTCTGATGGGTGCTGTGGGCCTTTGGGCAGGTCGCCTTCCGTCTCTGGGCCCTCATTTTTCCACCTGTAGAATGAAAGTGGTGTAGTAGGCAGGAGCCCCATTTCCTTTCCTTTCCTGGTGAGTGGAAACTGAGTCAGACGTTCCCAGTAACTCCAGAGGGACAGGGCTCTCTCCTCCCTCGGTCCCCTGCCTCTGTCCACTGCCTTGGAGTTTGGGGCCCAGGTGTGAAGGGCAGCAGGTGTGGGAGCACTTAAATTGACCCCCCCCACCCAGCCCGGAACAGATGGGGTGAGACTCGCCTGCGGAGTGTCCCCTGGGCATAGAGCCTAGGGCCACCTCTGAAAGGAGAGATGGACAAAGACTGCCTAGGGGGCCAGAGGGATCTTGAGGGAGCCCAGGGGGACAGAGGAGGACGCCAGGCTCCCTGCCTCCTGCACGCGGCACTTTGCCAAGGAGGCGCCTGCAGGACCAGTCTGATGGCTCCTCCTGCGAGCAGGCGGTAGGCGGGGGCTGAGCAGGGCCCTGGCAGAACTGTGTCAGCGGCTGCCAAAGGGAGGACCCCTTTGTCGCTCCCCACCCACCTCTGTGTGCCAGGAAGTCACCTTGGACTGTCAGAGTAGGATTCGGGGATAGGATGGAAACTGAAACTCAGACTTGCTTACTTTCTGCCTGCTCGTGTTGGGCCCCCAGGGAGAGGCTGACCACAGATCAATCTAGGCTGAAAGGAATTACTTTCCTAATTAAGATAAGAAAGGCTTGGCTCATTCAAACCCCAGGATGAGCTGCCTGCCAGATTTGCAGTTGGCCAGGTCAGATCTGTCTGGGCAGGAGTGAGGGCCAAGAGATGGAGGAGCTCTTTTTCTAGAAAGCCATGGCGATTGCATCCTGCATCCAGAGTTCAAGTTCTGCTGCATCCCAGCTGGGCTTGCGAGACCCTGGGCAGCAAGTCCCTTAACCCGTGAGCACCTGTATTGTTTGCGGCTTTGGAAATGCGAGGGAGCGAGATATACAGCTCCATTCAGGCAACAGACATTTATTCAGCACCTTCTGAATGGCTCACCCTGGCCAAGAAACTGGGAAGGGAAAGTCAGGTTCAAAGAGGGTCTGTACTTGCAAGCTCGGCCTCTGGCCTGGGAGACAGACAAGTAGTCAGGTGGTTATGGGTCAGCGCTAGGCTGTGCGTGGCGTGGCCAGAGCCATTGGACACGTGAGGAAATGGACTGTCGTTTGTGTCTCGATTCCTAATGTGGCCAACGAATGTTTTCTGCCGTCTGTTTTTCTGCCAGGATCTGCGATACAGCAGAGAACAAGGCAAGGTCCCCACCCTCCTGGGGCCCCCATTCAACTGGGGGAGGCAGAGCACAGCTGGATAAAATAAATTGAGCTGCGGTTGGGCTGCAGAAAGCAGCCGGGGAGGTGTGAGGAAAAGGATCAAGGTGGGGCATCTGCTTAGACGAGGGGGCTCTGGGCTGGTGACATTTGAGCCGAGACCTCCAAGACGGCGAGAGGCAGCTGTGGGAAGATCCGAGGAAGGGGGTGCCCAGCAAGTGCACAGGCTGGGAACATGGTGGACTGGGGAGGGGGTTGAGACGAGACCCAGAGAGAGGCTGCAGCCATTCCATTCTGGAATCTTGTGATGCATAGGGAGCCTAAGGAAAACATGTTCCTTTTAAGTTGTTTTATTGTCTTTAATTTCAATCATACATCAGCAGGTTTCCTTTATAAAGAAACAATATAAGAAGAAATGGAGCATGGTATGAAAGTGGCCCCATCCTTGGTATCTGTCAGCAGTTTGGGGCATACTATTCTCATGCCCCTTTTCATATAGAGATTTTGTGCTTATGTAATTTGGATCACACTCAGTACTCCACAGTGTCTATCATTTACTGTGTGGTGGATCTCTTTCTCTTTTCACAGCAGTGTAGTATTCCACGGTGCGGCCAGACCACCATCTTTCAGCTCACAGTCTCCTAACAGGAGATGTTTCGGTTGTGTCTGATCTTTCTTCCCCCCTATACAATCCATGAAGTCATGCACATCCTTGATCATACGTCTTTCTGGTCTTTAAATTTTCATTGTCAAAACCGAGTGCCGTCTGCGAAGACTAATAAGCCATTTTTCTCTCCCATTGATGGTGTCTGGGAGCCCACTTCCCCACGTCCTCACCACGCTTCTTATTATCCACATTTTCCCTTTTAGCTAATGTGATGGGGAAAAGGATCTCATTATTCCTTAAAAAAAAAAAGTGCTCCAGTTTATTCAGGCTTTCTCTTTTTATTGTAATCCATCGTTGTTTTTTCCAGGGGATCAAGGTTTAGCGAGCGCTGCCTCTCGCTGGTCTGACCGCGGCTGGGGACTCAAGGAAGCCTTTGCCCTGTGTACTCATCTGTGAAATGAGGTCCTTTTAATCCCCGCCCTGCCCCCTGCCAGGCTGCTGCGTTTTGGGCATGGGAAAACATTCCTGAAAGTTCATTTTATGCTGAAAAGCTCTGCAGACATCATGGGTTTTACTAGTGAAAGGCAGATGTCTGGAGCCTGGAACATTTGAATGGATGTGAGTGTTTCTAAAAAGCCAGTGTGTCCAGGGGAGGGACTGGGCTGGCTTTAGGTGGGACGTCTGCCTTGCATCCCTGAGATGGGGAGGGCCTCACCCAGCCGAGTCCAAGAAATGAGCCAGGAGGGCAGAGAAAGTTCTCTAGCTGGTCCTCTAGCTGGTCTAGGGACAGGCTCAGAAAGGGGCATTGGTCACCACAGACTTGATTCCCCATTTATCTGTTGGTAGAGACCAAAGGCTGGGGCTCCTAGAACTTTGTGTATCTCCATGTTTGTTACTTTGGGGGTCCTTGTGTGTTTTCTTGTAACAGGAGGCTTTAAAATAAGCCAAAGATTGACAGAAGGGCCCTTGTACTTGATGTGGAGACAGAAGGAGGGGAAGCTGTGGGGATTGATAAAGGAAAGGTGGGATCAGGGCCAAGGAAAACCAGTCCCATGTGGTCCCTGGGCGGCCTCAGGCCCCATGATGCAGGAGCCAGGGAGCTGGCTGGGCCCCTGGAGGAATTCACCACTGCTGGGATTCAGGTGCCTGGGGTGTATATAGCTAGGCTCTCCTGTACTTCCCCAAGTGGGCTCTAACACAGCGGGTCCACACCTTGGGGAGCAGCATCCAGGCTTGGCTGCGATTGCCCTGCTGCCGCCTGGTACCTAAGCCCTGGTGGAGGCTTCTGTTATCCCCACCAGCCCGACCTGGTTGGGACAGATGTGGGGAGCTGGGGGGGGACTAGGCCACAGACAGGAAGGTGGACAGACATGGGGGGGGCGGTGATAGCAGCGGACGAACAAGCAGGTGGACAGAGGGCTTTGGTCGGGAGGCATCCTGCCTTTGTACCTCTGCAGCCGGTGGGCAGGAGGAGAGAAGGCTGAGACCTTGGATGCAGGCACATCTTTGCATTTGCTAGGCATCCCATGGTTCTGAGGGTTGGGTTTTTCATGAAGGGAGTGAGGGGAGCATCTCACTCAGGAGCTGGCTCGAGGGCAGTCCGTGAGGGCAGGGGCAGAGTGGGCTGCCCTTTCTGGGCCCCACCCCACTGCCACCCCCAGCCCAGCTTGCAGGGGTTTGTGGAGTCAGAGTGAGGTCGAGTCGCCAGGTTTTGTTTCAGGCACCAGGATTGACTGGTCTGTCCGTGTTGCAGGAAGTTGCAGCTGCTATTTCTACTGCTCCAACTAGGACTTTGTACAGGAAGGTACAATTACAAGCAAAATGTCAGGGTTTGGCTGGCCAGCTGATCCCTGGGAGGCTGCCACAGGCCAAGGCAGGGACGATGGTGGTGTCGGTGGGTGTGTAAAGCGAGACTCATTTGCACGTGGACACATCCCTACCCTGGGTGCTGGGTGGCTTCCTGTGAACTGCTTGCAGCGTCTATATAGTTTTCCTCTAGGCAGAAAAGAGGACTTTGCCGGGATTTGTCCAAGTTAGTGCACCTGGACACGTTATGATTGGCTGGTCATGAGATTATGAAGCCAATCTGGGGAGCTGTAAGCCATTCTGTTCCGGACTGCTCAGGAAGTTGAAATTTTGTTAAATGAAATTATTGAGACCCTACAGTGTGATAGCCACACTGCTAAGTGCTAGAGGTAGAGATGGATGAGACAGACCCCACCCTAGAGCATCACCCATGCAGCATTAAGGATGCAGAAAGTGCCATCTCTGAACCCTTTGGACAAGCACGTGGTATGTTTTTAATTTATATGCCTTATGGCCGGAGGCCAAGCAGGGCTTACGTTAGCTTCTGTTGTGGCCTAACGGATCACCGCTAACTTAGTGGCTTAAACAATACCTATTTATTAGCTCACAGTTCTGTAGGTCAGAAACCTGGGCTGGCTCAACCGGGTTCTCTGGTTAGGCTGTCACAAGTCCAAGGTCAAGTACCAGCTGGACGGGGCTCTTATCCTGAGGCTCTGGGGGAGAATCTGCTTCCAGACTCATTCAGGTTGTTGGGAGAATCAAGTTCTTGGTGGTTGTAGGACTGAGGTCCCTCTCTCCTCCCTGGCTGTCAGCTAGGTGCTGATCTTGTCTCCTACAGGCTGCTGCATTCCATGCCAGATACCCCCTACCCCACCCCATCTCTAAGCAGCAGTGGAGCGTCAGATCCTTTCCTGCTTCACATCTCTGACATCAAGTTCTGCAATCAGCTGAAGAAAACTCTGCTTTAAAGAGCTCATGTGATTAAGTCAGGCCCACTCAGAGCATCTCCCTATTTTAAGGCCACCTGATTAGTTAGTAACATCATTAATTATATCTGCAAATTCCTTTGCTATGTAGGTAACATGGTCACAGGAGTAAGACCAGGGGTGGAGATCAGGGTGCCATCCTTGAATTTTCCTGCCAAGGGCTTGTGCCAACAGGGGCTACAACAGCAACAGTATTGATAACAGCAGGTCTCATGAATAGAGTGAATTTTGTGTGTCCCACCATACTGGGCTCTTTACATGGACCTTCTCATTTAATTCTCAGGATAGCACATTGACACTTATTCCACCCTCCCCATTTTCCAGATGAGTGAAACTGCGGCTCAGAGAATATAAGTACCTTGGGCCAGTCATCCAGGTCGAAACAGCAGTGCTGGGATTTGAGACCAGGACCTTAGCACCTAACCACCCCCTCAGGGTGCTCGAGGCCAGCATCTCCAGTTTGATTACTGTGATTTGCAGAACACCGTGTAGGACAGGGATGAGGGTTGCTCTTTCCCATCCAGCATTTAAAATATTTAAATAGGAAACATACCAATCATATTGCAGGTTAACACAGCAGACACTGAGGACCTCTCACGTGTATCTTTTTGATTCTTATTCCAGTGGATATTTGTGGTTAATCTACTTCCCATTCAGCAGTATTATCGATCTAATGTATTCCAGGCAGCAAAGATGACACAGAATAATGTCCTCGATGAGTTGAAAATAAAAATAAAGGCAGAGTACCCAATGCCCTGAAGGAATAAATAATGCTGGACTAGAGAAGAACCCTCACAGCACCGCAGCAAAGGGTCAACAGGTATTAGAATGTTAATTGTAGGAGACAAGACAAAAATGTTCTCTTTACTCTCTGCCGTGTTCCTGGTGCATAGCACAGTGCCCAGCACATGGTAGGTGCTCAGAACTTCCTTGTCAGGTTAATTTTCTCAGTATCTACTATGTACGAGGCCCTGTACACGTCAGACAGATGTCAAGTCCAGGGGAGGGTGTGAGCGTGAAAAGAGAGGGCTTATGGAGAGAGCGAGTGGGGATGGGAGAGCCAGAAAGTCCAGCATGTGCCCCAGTGAATGGTGGTGTCCCCAGCGAGTGGCTGGGGATCAGATTGCACAAGGCTTGGATGTCCAAGCCTCCTTGAAGCTTTTGAGCAGGAGAGAATGGTGGTCAAAAGTGAAGACCAGATTGCCTGGAGTGGGGGAGACTGGAGACAGGGCCTGTTCATAGCCCATTCCGCAGCTGTGAAGTCCTCACCTTGTTTCCGACGCAGGACTAGCTACACAAGGGACCCGGGAAGGAGGATTTAATGGAACTTGGTGGCCGAATGATATGCTAAAAATGTATGTATGAATGAGTTGCAGTTTCTGGGCACCCATGTATTTGGCTATAAATACACATTACATATATAATTTCAAGAGACCAAGAATCATCAACTGCGAAGCCCAAGGGCAGCAGCCCATGCGTGGCCCCTGTAGTTTGCCGTCTCAGGCGCTGCCCTCTGCAGACCACTGAGGTCTGTTATTTGGGGGAAAATGAGGGGTCCTGTGGCGAGAAGAAAGCATCCGGTGATGGAGGGAGGCGCAGAGCAGGCTGGGTTCTTCGAGGGGAGGCCGGCCAGCGGGCATCAGAGGGCGCCAGCTCCTGTGCCCACGCGTCCATGAAAGCTGGGGAGGGGCCGAGACCCTCCGGGCAGGTGATTCCACTCTCACTGCCCTTCACTTTCCATGGCAGTTTCTTTTTCAAGTCCTTTAAAAAAAAAAACATGGTTAATGTGTGGAGGATGAGGAAGTTTTGCTAACCCACTGTTCTCACAGTGTGGTCCCGGACGGTCCCTGGGACTTTTTCGGGGTCCACGGGGTCAAAACTGTTTTCATAGTAACACCCAGATATTATTTGCCTTTTTCACCCATTCCCTCTAAGTGCATAACCCCGTGACCCAATGTTTTCCAGATGACCATTGCATGAAGTTCCTAAATCATGCTCATGTAAGTGAGCCAGAGTGCAAGACAGACCCAGGAGACGGGAAGGTCATGGAGTACACAAGCACCACACGGGCTCAGGTCCCACACTGCAGCTAATCTTTAAGAAACTAGTGCTTGACAAGTCTTAGTGTTTTGTCAAAGAGGAATATCCAAAATGATCTGTAAAGGCTCTTAAAATCTGTTCCCTTTTCCAACTCCCTGTCTGTATGAGGCTGGATTTTCTTTTAGTCTTCACAATGAAAACATTTTACAATGTTTAGGAGTATGGGATTAACACGTACACACTACTATATATAAAATAGGTAAGCAATAAGGATTTACTGTATAGCACTGGGAACTATATTCAGGATCTTGTAATAACCTATGATGGAAAGTCATCTAAAAATATATATATAACAATCACTTTGCTGTACACCTGAAACTAACACAATATTGTAAATCAACTATACTTCAATTTAAAAAAAACACGGCATTTTACAACAAATTGAATGCAGAAGCAGTTAGAGAGTCTGGCCACTGTTCTCAATAAAATAAATTTTTTTTTTGGAAACTAGATTTATGAAAACCAACTGTTATTTGTGCTAACATATAATGAGTTTATTATTGTTCTTCAGGTACCTAGTATACATTGCAATTTTGTCTCAGTTTTAATTTTGTCTGTGATAACTCTCAATAGGTTAAACCACGTAACAGAAGCCCTTTAGGGTCCTCAATCGTTTTCACATTGTAAAAAGGTCCTGAGACCAAACCATTTGAGAACAGGTGTGCTAGGCCAAGCCCTTGCAAGCTGGGGCCTGGGTGTGGGCCCTGAACCCAGCTCTGTTCATCTGTTTTCCCCTTTTAGTCCCTTGGCAATCCTGCGAGGTTGGTGTGATGATTTTCACGTCCATTTTACAAATGTGGAAACCGAGGCACTGAGCATTTGAATACCCAGCACAAGCCTCGCAGTATAGAGGTGGCAGTGCCAGCAAGCAGGGAGGTGCCAGACCGACGTCCCTGTTCCCCAGGCAGGGAGAAAGGCAGGCACCTGAGAGAGAGCTTGTAATGAAGGCCTGGTCTGTGTCCTCAGGTTATGTGCTGTTGGATGTAGTGCGAGCTCTTCAGGGTGGTACGGGCCCTGGCTGGTCGGAGGCACACTTCCACACCCTTCCTCCTTTCCTGAGGCCCAGGAAGGCAGACTCAGGTTTGCTAAGTGGCAGCGAGGCACTTGGGAAATCCAGTGTTTTTCATTAAAAACAGCATCTCTTGTTCAGGCACACACGGCGTTTACAGCCAGGAAGGTGGTTCTTTCTAAACAGCCCACGTTATGCCTTTCAGGCAGGGACTTTGGAGCAAAACAGCTTTGAATACTGAGGATGTGTGCGCGTTTCTTACCTTCTCTGAGCCTCAGTTTGCCCACCTGTACAATAGGGACCGTGACGCCTCGAAGAGGTGCCGTAAGGATGAAATGAAAGAAGGCATGTACAGGGCCTGGTGCAAAAGCTCGCTCACAGCCAGGTGTGAAAAAAAGTGACCCCGGGACTTCCCTGGCGGTCCAGTGGTTAGGACTCAGCACTGCACGGGGCACAGGTTCGACCCCTGGCCGGGGAACTAAGATCCCACATGCTGCGTGGCACGACCCCCCCCCACCAAAAAAAAAGTGACCCTGCATCCGGCACAGCGTCCGGCAGGTTCAGGGGTGTGTGCGGTGGGGACAGCCTCCCTGCCCTCCTCCGCAGCGGTAGCTATCAACCCATTTCTCACCCAGCCTACTAGAGACAGTGTGCAACCCCAGCAGGGGTGTGTGTGTGTGTATTACGTGTCTATGTGTATGACTAGGTAGTCGGTTTTTAACAGATGTAAGAGATGGCATCCTATTCATAGCACTTCTCGTTTTAGCAGAGAAGGCCAGTTGCTTATTTTTTTATGTATATAGTTCTGTAGTACTCCATTGTATGAATGAACCACTATTTCTTTAACTGGGCCTCTTGCCTGTGAACATTGAGGCTGTTTCCAGCCTTTTGCTTGCAGCCAAGAGGGAACATGCAAGTGTGATGGAGGGCAGGATTCCTGGGCATGGAGAGGCTGGGGCAGAGGGCTTTTGTCATTTTGAAAGATCTTAGCAAAGTGCTCTCCAGCTCTCCCCTGCCCTCCTCCCTCTCCATGGGAGGGGAGAAACAGAGCTGTGTCTTGGGCTTTAGCAATCGAGGCACATTCCCATTCTGGTTCGACAGCAGCCCTGGCAGCGTGGAGTAGAACGAAGCTTCTAGAGCACAGGGAGAAAGAAATCCACGAAGAAGTAGCTGGTGCTTGACTTTTTTTTTTTTTTTTCCTTCTGTCCTGTTGTGCGTGTGCATTTTCCTCCCAGGCTGTCACTCCAGGTGGCTCACTGAAAGTGATATCTAGGCCACAGTGCTTTTAATGACTCCATCTGTGGGCCTCTGTGACTCTTTCAGGGGACCAGACAGGAAGAGAGACAGCCTCCCTCCAGGCCCCCAGCCTCCCTCTGTTTGCCAAGGGCCCGGCCAGTCCTGCTGAAGAGGGAGGAACCCAGGACCAGGAGGCGATGTTTGCTTTGTACGGGGTCTGTTCTCTGCCCCTACTTGTTTCTCTCTGTCTCTCTCTGGATAAATGAAAGGAAGCAAGTGATTTCAACAGATGGGCGAACCTGAGCACCAAGTTCTTTGTCCCGTCTGTGGTTAGACCAGGGATGTGCATTTCATTGGCCCCGCTCCCGTCTGCAGCAATAGCTGGGCTTGCAGACCCCCAGCCGCGGGGGCCAGAGACAGTCCAGGCGGCCCCACTGAGTTGAGGGGCAGCAGGATGCGGCAGTGGAAGCCAGGTGGCAGCTTCTCTCGGCCCTTCCCTGCCGAATTTGGAGGCATCTGAGCCACTCCTCCCTGAGCTGAAAGAAGCCTCTTTGTTGCAGCGGTGGTTTCATTAAGCATGGTAACCAGAGCTTCTATGACAGTATGACGTCACACATCTGTAATTCTTCTCCAAAGATTTTTATCTCAAGAGAATACAGTGATTCATAATACACCACAGCAAAAACGTTATTTGTTCGTTGGATACAAATGCAAAACTATGGATGAATGAATTAGTAAGTCATGGTGCTTATATACTTCACAGACATTAAAAATTACAGCTGACAACCCCAGAGACGCTGGGATAAACCAACCGGTTCATCCCAGTGTCTGCATGCAGGAGACCCCTGATCAATCTGTGTTCAGTGGTGAATGAAGGATAGGAGCATGCAAACTCTGTGAATGGTAAAAACAATCTGAAATTGTGTTCTATAGTTGCAACAATGTAAAATGTTTGTTATGGGATAAAAGCTGAAAATAATAAGCCAAAGTGAAAATAGTCATTGTGTTTGCAGTGCCTCTCAACCTTATCACTTCCCCCCACAAACCTTTTTGGACCTTTTATTCCTAATTGCACTCAACCCCCCTCCCCGCCATAAATTTGAATACCAGATACGCTATAAGTCTGTGTTCTGTATGTATGTCTGTGCTTTGTACCTACAACAAGGAAGATTTTTTTCTGTCTTCCAAGAACCAGTTTTTGCCTCCTTAGGACAGTGTTCCTGCCCACCACCTCCTGACCCCCTCAACCCGCCATGAGAACGTCTGTGTCGGGGCTGTGATTCCTGGGGATTGTCGTCTTTTGTGTCTGGCCTTCACTTTTGTGTTGTCTTCTCAGTAAAAATGACTGAGCTCCTGGGTGTGCCTGTTGGCCTATCTCACTTGGTTCGTGGAGCTCCCACTCAGAAGAGGGGGTCCTGGGCAGAAAAGGGGGCGCCAACCATCTGTGGCTGCGTCTGCTGGGCTGGGCGTATGGCTGGGCAGTCATTACAGGGAGTCATTCCCACATCTCCCTGCCCGGTGTCCCAGCCTAAACAAAGCACTCAGACCAGTGCCTAGTACATAGTAAGTGCTCAGTCACTATGACTTATATTGGTAGTAGTACTATTGTCATTACCATTCATCTCTGAGCTGCTGTTTTCTTGTCTGTAAATTACAAAACTAATAGGGCATATGGCAGGATCGCACCTCTGGTGCTGTCCTGGTGAACAAAGCCACGTGACTCGTTTTAGCTAATGAGATGGGGACAGAAGTGATGTGCGTCTTTCTAAGGGCAAGCACCGAATTGGCAGTGCCGCTTTCCAGAGCGTTCTCTATTTTCTATTGGCATGGTGACTGGTGACGTGGCGACTACTCTGTCATCTGGGTCCCTGGGAGTGACAGTGATGAGAAGAGTACTCTCTCCTCCCCTCCCCACCCCAACCACCAACTAACCCCCAGTGTGTGTAGCGTATGCGCGAAATGTCTCTGTCCCCAAAGCCACCGAGATTCGGGGTGTTTGTTGCTGCAGCACAACCTAGCCCATCTTGATTAAAACAGAGTCATAACCTTGTCAGGCTTGGTTGTGAGGATGAAATCTTCCATGTAAGATGCCCAGCACAGTTTGGATACATGGTAGTCATGTGCTCCACGCGGCTCCCTTCCTGGCCAGAATTCCCTGTTGATTCTGTGCAGCAGGTGTTGCTTCTTCCTACAGCAGAGTTTCACAGACCTTGAGCCCTTACCCCTGTCCTCTGCCTTTTCTGGGAAGGCAGAGCCTGTTGCCTGGGAAAGGCCAGGGCAGCGCACCACCCAAACCCTTCCTCCAGAAGTGGCCCGCCCACTCCGGCAGAGCTGGCATCCATCCCCATAGCATCTATCAACTCTGAATAACAGCTCTGGCTCCCCGTTGACCAGAGGCTGCTGGCAGCCTGAGACCTGGTTGTCAATCACAGGAGCTAAAGTGGCCGCCCTTCCTCAAGTGTGCCTAACATTCGTGTGCATTGAGTAAAAAGGCTGGAGCGCGTGGAGAAGGCGCTGAGGCATTTGCCTGCCCCTCTGGGTCTGCTGGGACCACGTTCCCCTTCCTGGCTTTGGGTGCAGGAAGTTGGGCCATGTGTAGGATTCAGTGCCCACCTGGGACTGTGTGTGTGAGTGTGTGTGCCCCTTTTGAGAGGGTACAGTTGCACTGTTGCTCACGGCCTCAGGACAGCAGGTGGGAACCGGGCTGTCTCACACTGTGCCTTGTCAGAGGGTGTGGAAGGCTTGGGCTTCTGTCCAGAGGGGGCGAGCTCAGGGGCGGGCTCCACCCTTCGTGGGACATTCTGGCACTGCCTGAAGAGAACCCCATTTAGTACCAAGCAGGGTATGAAGCAGACACCGTCACCCCTTCCTGAACCTCACTCCATTCTAGAACCACCACCCGCATGGCCAGTGCATTCGCCTGCCAGAGGGCCCGGGCTTGCAGCGAGGCAAGGATGGGGTAAGGCTGGGGGCTGGGGTAGGGCGGAGTAGCATCCAGCAGGCTAACCACGGGAGAGCAGGAGGCGTGCGTTACACAATTCCCGTGACTTCACTGCGGATTTGAAGTCTTTCAAAATCAAAAGCTGAAAAACAAGATCAAAATAAATAAATACACAGCAAAAAATATAAACAGTTTTAACCGTTGGATTTTCAATAAAAATTCAGGTAATACGACTTCTGAATAAATATATATAAAGTTGTTTTTTGTTTTCTTTTTAAAAGAAAGGGCCATTGGAAGGTAGAAACATCTAGGGAAAGGACCCATTGTCTGATAATTCCCTTGTATCTAGAATGATCTGTGGCTCTGATTCAGTTACAGCAGTCATACTGATTTTACTTTCACTTAACGGTTAGATTTGTCTGCTTCATACGGTGCTTAGTTTGTTTTCCACTTGAAAATTGGACGGATGGCTGCGCCTGCACCCCATGGGCTCCCCGAGGTGTGTGTGTCCCCCAGACTTGGGCAGGGTGGGGATTTGAGCTGCAGTATCGCGGGGCGTCGTCTCGGAACCCCCTCCTGGGAACCTTGTAGCACGCCGCCCTGCATAGCCCTGATATCTGATAGTGTTGGAATCCTTCATTATCACAGTTCTGGAGTAACCCAGATCCAGCAGGCTTGAAGAAAACCTTTAGTGTTTTTCCTGACTATAAAAATATTACATACTCATTAAAAAAAATCAATTTAAAAATGAATAGAGTAGACAGTGAAAATCCCCCTTTTTTTTTCCGAAGTGGAGGTTGGGGTAATGTCTGCTGTGTTCTTTATTCAGTGATGGTGGTAATGACAACAGCAACAATAATAAAACAGCTGACCGAGTAAGCAGGAGGGGGCCAGGCCATCCCAAATGCTTGTCATCGACGGTCTCATTTAAGTCTCAAACAAACCTATAAAGTAGCAGCTGTTTTCGTCATCACTTTATGATTGAGCAAAATAGCCCAGAGAGGTGAATTAACTTTCTCAGGGTCACCAGTAAGGGCTGAGCTGTCTTCAGGGGCCCTGTTCCTGTGCACTGGCTTTGAGGAGCTGTGAGTTTCCCCGGGTCTGCTTTGTCACAGGTGTGTCAGTGGAGCTGGGGCAGAACCCCCGGGAGATACAGCTTCAAAATACTTGCTGCCCCTCCCCTCTGCGGGCTGGGGTTCACCTGCTGCAGCTGGAATGTCCAAGGCGAATTCTTCGCTTACACGACTGGCCCCAGGGTTCACATGCCACTGGCCCTGTGTGATAGCGCCCCTGCCTGTCCCTGGCCTTTCTCTTCCCTGAAGGGCCGATGGTTTGCACCCAGCCTTTGCACCTGCTGCCTCTCTGCCTGAACCCTCCTTTCCCCGCCATCACATCTGGGCTCCGCTCATCACCTAAGTTTCATCCCACGTGTCTCCTCTTCACAGGGGCCTAAATGAGCCCACCGTCGTCTTGTCCCTCTGTGGCCCATTGCCATTTTATTTTCTTCATAGAACTCCCAGGAAGTGAAAGTGTCCTATTCACTGGTTTGGTTCCTTATCGCTGGTCTGTCTGCCCCCTTCTATACCGCCAACCACAGAGTGCAGCCCCATGGGGGCAGGAGCTCTGTCTCTGTGCATCACTGTCTCCCTGCCTGGCACGTGGGAATTGTTCGGGAAGCTTCTGGTGGATGATCGAGTCAGAACCACATTACCTGCAACCCCTCAGCTGGGCCCTGGGATTTTCTGGCTCCCTCTGGCCACCAGCGAAGAGTGATGGAGTTGACACCCTCATTTAGAAAATTGCTAACTCCTGGCTGGGGGTGGAAGGGGGGGATGGCATTAGCGCTGCAGGACAGAGCTGGACCTCCCAGAGAGTGACCCCCAAAATGCAGTTTTGATTGCCTCTGGTGCCTTCTTCTCTGAGAGTGGAGGTCTTTAGATCTTAGTCACTGGAATCTTCAGAGAGCTTGGCAAGTTTTCTTCTGAAGGTCTTGCCTCTTGGCTAGTTTGTTGACTTATGTATTTGGCTAACTTTCTAAGGAGGATGAAAGGTGAGCTGGGCACCTTGCTATTTGGTGCTTTTTTTTTGCAATTTTGTTTTGTTATTATGTTTTTAAATAAATTATTTTTGGCTGCGTTGAGTCTTCGTTGCAGTGCGCGGGCTTCTCATTGCGGTGGCTTCTCTTGTGGAACACAGGCTCTAGGAGCGTGGGCTTCAGTACTTGTGGCGCATGGGCTTGGTTGCTCCGCAGCGTCTGGGATCTTCCCGGACCGGGGCTCGAACCCATGTCCCCTTCATTGGCAGGCAGATTCTTAACCACTGCGCCACCAGGGAAGTCCTTTTTTGCAATTTTAAAACTATATATATAGGGCTTCCCTGGTGGCGCAGTGGTTGAGAGTCTGCCTGCCGATGCAGGGGACACGGGTTCGTGCCTCGGTCTGGGAAGATCCCACATGCCGTGGAGCGGCTGGGCCCGTGAGCAATGGCCGCTGAGCCTGCGCATCCGGAGCCTGTACTCCGCAACGGGAGAGGCCACAACAGTGAGAGGCCCGCGTACCGAAAAAAAAACCAAACAACCTATATATATATTATATTGGAGTATAGTTGATTTACAATGTTGTATTAGTTTCAGGTGTACAGCAAAGTGATTCAATTAGACGTACACATATATTCATTCTTTTTCAGATTCTTTTCTCGTATAGGTTATCCCAGAATATTGAGTAGACGTCCCTGTGCTGTACAGTAGGTCCTCATTGGTTATCTGTCTTATATGTAGTGGTGTGTATATGTTCATCCCAAGCTCCTAATTTACCATTCCCCACCCCCCCCACGTTTCCCTTTTGATAGCCATGAGTTTGTTTTCGATATCTGTAAGTCTGTTTCTGTTTTGTAAATAAGTTCATTTGTATCATTTTTTGATAAGTGATATCAAAGTGATATAAGTGATATCATATATTTGTCTTTGTCTGACTTCACTTAGTATGATAATCACTAGGTCCATCCATGTTGCTGCAAATGGCATTATTTCCTTCTTTTTTGTGGCTGAGTAATATTCCATTGTAGGTATGTACCACATCTTGTTGATCTATTCCTCTGTCGATGGACAGTTAGTTTGCTTCTGTATCTTGGCTGTTGTCAGTAGTGCTGCAGTGAACATTGGGGTGCATGTATCTTTTGGAATTATGGTTTCCTCCTTATATATGCCAAGTAGTGGGATTGCAGGATCATTTGGTAGTTCTATTTTTAGTTTTTTAAGGAACCCCCATACTGTTCTCCATAGTGGCTATATCAATTTACATTCCCACTAACATGTAGGAGGGTTCCCTTTTCTCCACACCCTCTCCAGCATTTATTGTTTGTAGACTTCTTGAGGATGGCCATCCTGACTGGTGTGAGGTAATACATCATTGCAGATTTGATTTGCATTTCTCTAATAATGAGCGATGTTGGGCATCTTTCCATGTGCTTTTTGGCCATCCATATGTCTTCTTTGGAGAAATGTCCATTTAGATCTTCTGCCCATCTTTTTTGTTGGGTTGTGTGTTTTTTGGATACAGAGCAGCATATGCTGTTTGTATATTTTGGAGATTAATCCCTGTCGGTTGCATCGTTTGCAAGTATTTTCTCCCATTCCGTGGGTTGTCTTTTCATTTTGTTTATGGTTTCCTTTGCCATGCAGAAGCTTTTACGTTTAATTAGATCCCATTTGTTTATTTTTGTTTTTATTTTCATTAGGAGGTGGATCCAGAAAGGTATTGCTGTGAGTTATGTCAAAGAGTGTTCTGCCTATGTTTTCCTCTAAGAGTTTTATAGTGTCCAGCCTTACATTTAGGTCTTTGGTCCATTTTGAGTTTATTTTTGTGTATGGTATTAGAGAATGTTCTAATTTCATTCTTTTACATGTAGCTGTCCAGTGTTCCCAGCATCACTTATTGAAGAGGCTGTCTTCTCTCCATTGTATATTCTTGCCTCCTTGGTCATAGATTAGTTGACCATAGGTGCATGGGTTTATTTCTGGGCTTTCTATCCCATTCCATTGAGCTATATTTCTGTTTTTGTGCCAGTACCATACTGTTTTGATGACTAACTTTGTAGTATAGTCTGAAGTCAGGGAGCCTGATTCCTCCAGCTCCATTTTTCTTTCTCAGGATTGTTTTGGCTATTGGGGGTCTTTTGTATCTCCATACAAATTAAAAAAATTTTTGTTCTAGTTCTGTGAAAAATGCCATTGGTAATTTGATAGGGATTGCATTGAATCTATAGATTGCCTTGGGTAGTATAGTCATTTTGACAATATTGATTCTTCCAATGCAAGAACATGGTGTATCTCTCCATGTGTTTGTGTCATCTTCGATTTCTTTCATTAGTGTCTTATTGTTTTCAGAGTACAGGCAGGACTCTTGTCTCCTTAGGTAGGTTTATTCCTAGGTGTTTTATTCTTTTTGATGTGATGGTAAATGGGATTGTTTCCTAAATTTCTCTTTCTGGATCTTTTGTCCTTAGCGTAGAGAAATGCAACAGATTTCTGCGTATTAATTTTCTTTCTTTTTTAAAAATAAATTTATTTATTTAATTTATTTATTATCGGGTCTTTGTTGCTGCACATGGGCTTTCTCTAGTTGTGGCGATTGGGAGCTACTCTTCGTTGCAGTGCACATGCTTCTCATTTCGATGGCTTCTCTTGTTGTGGAGCATGGGCTCTAGGCGTGTGGGCTTCAGTAATTGTGGCATGAGGGCTCAGTAGTTGTGGCTCGCAGGCTCTAGAGTGCAGGCTCAGTAGTTGTGGCCCACGGGCTTAGTTGCTCCACAGCATGTGGGATTTTCCCGGACCAGGGATCGGACTCGTGTTCCCTGCATTGGCAGGTGGATTCTCAACAACTGCACCACCAGGGAAGTCCTGTATTAATTTTCTATTCTGCAACTTTACCGAATTCATTGATGAACTCTAGTAGTTTTCTGATAGCATCTTTAGGATTTTTTATGTATAGTTCATGTCATCTGCAAAGAGTGACAGTTTTTCTTCTTCTTTTCCAATTTGGATTCCTTTTCTTTTTCTTCTCTGATTGCTGTGGTTAGGACTTCCAAAACTACATTGAATACAAGTGGTGAGAGTGGACATCCTTGTCTAGTCCCTGATCTTAGAGGGAATGCTTTCAGCTCTTCACCATTGAGAACGATGTTAGCTGTGGGTTTGCCATATATGTCCTTTATTATGTTGAGGTAAGTTCCCTCTATGCCCACTTTCTGGAGACTTTTTATCATGAATGGGTGTTGAATTTTGTCAGAAGCTTTTTCTGCATCTATTGAGATGATCACATGGTTTTTATTCTTCAGTTTGTTAATGTGGTATATCATACTGATTAATTTGTGGATATCGAAGAATCCTTGCATCGCAGGGATAAATCCCATTTGATCATGGTGTATGATCCTTTTTTTTAAAAAATTGTTTAAATTATTTTATTTTTTTACATCTTTATTGGAGTATAATTGCTTTACAATGGTGTGTTAGTTTCTGCTTTATAACAAAGTGAATCAATTATACATATACGTATGTTCCCATATCTCTTCCCTCTTGCGTCTCCCTCCCACCCTCCCTATCCCACCCCTCTAGGTGGTCACAAAGCACCGAGCTGATCTCCCTGTGCTATGTGGCTGCTTCCCACTAGCTATCTCTTTTACGTTTGGTAGTGTATATATATATCCATGCCACTCTCTCACTTTGTCACAGCTTACCCTTCCCCCTCCCCATATCCTCAAGTCCATTCTCTAGTAGGTCTGTGTCTTTATTCCCGTCTTATGCCTGGGTTCTTCATGACATTTTTTCCCTTAGATTCCATATATATGTGTTAGCATATGGTATTTGTCTTTCTCTTTCTGACTTACTTCACTCTGTATGACAGACTCCAGGTGCATCCACCTCACTACAAATAACTCAATTTTGTTTCTTTTTATGGCTGAGTAATATTCCATTGTATATATGTGCCACATCTTCTTTATCCATTCATCCGATGATGGACACTTAGGTTGCTTCCATCTCCTGGATATTGTAAATAGAGCTGCAGTGAACATTTTGGTACATGACTCTTTTTGAATTATGGTTTTCTCAGGGTATATGCCCAGTAGTGGGATTGCTGGGTCATATGGTAGTTCTATTTGTAGTTTTTTAAGGAACCTCCATACTGTTCTCCATAGTGGCTGTACCAATTCACATTCCCACCAACAGTGCAAGAGTGTTCCCTTTTCTCCACACCCTCTCCAGCATTTATTGTTTCTAGATTTTTTGATGATGGCCATTCTGACCGGTGTGAGATGATATCTCATTGTAGTTTTGATTTGCATTTCTCTAATGATTAATGATGTTGAGCATTCTTTCATGTGTTTGTTGGCAGTCTGTGTATCTTCTTTGGAGAAATGTCCATTTAGGTCTTCTGCCCATTTTTGGATTGGGTTGTTTGTTTTTTTGTTATTGAGCTGCATGAGCTGCTTATAAATTTTGGGGATTAATCCTTTGTCAGTTGCTTCATTTGCAAATATTTTCTCCCATCCTGAGGGCTGTCTTTTGGTCTTGTTTATGGTTTCCTTTGGTGTGCAAAAGCTTTGAAGTTTCATTAGGTCCCATTTGTTTATTTTTGTTTTTATTTCCATTTGTCTAGGAGCTGGGTCAAAAAGGATCTTGCTGTGATTTATGTCATAGAGTGTTCTGCCTATGTTTTCCTCTAAGAGTTTGATAGTGTCTGGCCTTACATTGAGGTCTTTAATCCATTTTGAGTTTATTTTTTGTATGGTGTTAGGGAGTGTTCTAATTTCATTCTTTTACATGCAGCTGTCCAGTTTTCCCAGCACCACTTAATGAAGAGGCTTTCTTTTCTCCATTGTATATTCTGGCCTCCTTTATCAAAAAGAAGGTGACCATATGTCGTGGGTTTGTCACTGGGGTTTCATCCTGTTCCATTGATTTATATTTCTGTTTTTCTGCCAGTACCATACTGTCTTGATACCTGTAGCTTTGTAGTATAGTGTGAAGTCAGGGAGCCTGATTCCTCCAGATCCGTTTTTCTTTCTCAAGATTGCTTTGGCTATTCGGAATCTTTTGTGTTTCCATACAAATTGTGAGATTTTTTGTTCTCGTTCTGTGAAAAATATCATGGTAGTTTGATAGGGATTGCATAGATCTGTAGATTGCTTTGGAGAGTATACTCATTTTCACAGTGTTGCTTCTTCTGATCCAAGAATATGGTGTATCTCTCCATCTGTTTGTATCGTCTTTAATTTCTTTCATCAGTGTCTTATAGCTTTCTGCATACAGGTCTTTTGTCTCCTTAGGTAGGTTTATTCCTAGGTATTTTATTCTTTTTATTGCAATGGTAAATGGGAGTGTTTCCTTAATTTCTGTTTCAGATTTTTCATCATTAGTGTATAGGAATGCAAAAGATTTCTGTGCATGAATTTTGTATCCTGCTACTTTACCAGATTTATTGATTAGCCTTAGTAGTTTTGTGGTAGCATCTTTAGGATTCTCTCTATATAGTGTCATGTCATCTGCAAACAGTGACAGCTGTACTTCTTCTTTTCTGATTTGGATTCCTTTTATTTCTTTTTCTTCTCTGATTGCTCTGGCTAAAACTTCCAAAAGTATGTTGAATAATAGTGGTGAGAATGGACAACCTTGTTTTGTTCCTGACCTTAGAGGAAATGGTTTCAGATTTTCACCCTTGAGAATGATGTTGGCTGTGAGTTTGTCATATATGGCTTTTATTATGTTGAGGAAAGTTTCCTCTATGCCTACTTTCTGGAGGGTTTTTATCTTAAATTGGTTTTGAATTTTGTTGAAAGCTTTTCTGCATCTACTGAGATGATCATATGTTTTTTCTCCTTCAATTTGTTAAATGGTTTATCACATTGATTGATTTGTGTATACTGAGGAAACCTTGCATTGCTGGGATAAACACCACTTGATCATGGTGTATGATCCTTTTAATGTGCTGTTGGATTCTGTTTCCTAGTATTTTGTTGAGGATTTTTGCATCTGTGTTCATCAGTGATATTGGCCTGTAGTTTTCTTTCTTTGTGCCATCTTTGTCTGGTTTTGGTATCAGGGTGATGGTGGCCTTATAGAATGAGCTTCTGAGTGTTCCTCCCTTGGTTATATTTTGGAAGAGTTTGAGAAGGATAGGCATTAGCTCTTCTCTAAATGTTTGATAGAATTCGCCTGTGAAGCCATCTGGTCCTGGGCATCAGTTTGTTGGAAGATTTTTAATCACAGTCTCAATTTCAGTGCTTATGATTGGTCTGTTAATATTTTCTATTTCCTCCTTGTTCAGTCTTGGAAGGTTGTGCATTTCTAAGAATTTGTCCATTTTTTCCAGGGTGTCTATTTTATTGGCATCTAGGTGCTTGTAGTAATCTCTCATAATCCTTTGTATTACTGCAGTGTCCGTTGTTCCTTCTCCTTTTTCATTTCTAATTCTATTGATTTGAGTCTTCTCCCTTTTTTTTCCTGAAGAGTCTTACTAACGGTTTATCAATTTTGTTTATCTTCTCAAACAGCCAGCTTTTAGTTTTATTGATCTCTGCTATTGTTTCCTTCATTTCTTTTTCATTTATTTCTGGTCTGTTCTTTATGATTTCTTTCCTTGTGCTAACTTTGCCGGGTGGTGGGGGGGTTGTTCTTCTTTCATTAATTGCTTTAGGTGTGAGGTTAGGTTGTTTATTTGAGGTGTTTCTTATTTCTTGAGGCAGGATTTTATTGCTATAAACTTCCCTCTTGGAACTGCTTTTGCTGCATCCCATAGGTTTTGGGTCATCGTGTTTTCATTGTCATTTGTTTCTAGGTATTTTTTTGATTCCCTTTTTGATTTCTACAGTGATCTCTTGGTTATTTAACAGTGTACTGTGTAGCCTCCATGTGTTTGTAGTTTTTACAGTTATTTTCCTGTAATTTATATCTAGTCTCATAGTGCTGTGGTCAGAAAAGATAGTTGATACGATTTCAATTTTCTTAAATTTACCAAGGCTTGATTTGTGACCCAAGATATGATCTATCCTGCAGAATCTTCCATGAGCACTTGAGAAGAAAGTGTATTCTGTTGTTTTTGGATGGAATGTCCTATCAATATCAATTAAGTTCATCTTGTTTAATGTATTATTTTAAGCTTGTGTTCCCTTATTTATTTTCATTTTGGATGATCTGTCCATTGGTGAAAATGGGGTGTTGAAGTCCCCTACTGTGATTGTGTTACTGTCCATTTCCCCTCTTATGGCTGTTAGCATTTGCCTTATGTATTGAGGTGCTCCTATGTTGGGTGCATAAATATTTACAATTGTTATATCTTCTTCTTGGACTGATCCCTTGATGATTATGTAGTGTCCTTCTTTGTCTCTTTTAATAGTCTTTATTTTAAAGTGTATTTTGTTTGATATGAGAATTGTTACTCCAGCTTTCTTTTGATTTTCATTTGCATGGAATACCTTTTTCCATCCCCTCACTTTCAGTCTGTATGTGTCCCTGGGACTGAAGTGGGTCTCTTCTAGACACCACATATATGGATCTTGTTTTTGTATCCATTCAGCAAGCCTGTGTCTTTTGGTTGGAGCATTTAATCCATTTTCATTTAAGGTAGTTATTGATATGTATGTTCCTATTACCATTTTCTTAATTGTCTTGGGTTTATTATTGTAGGTCTTTTCCTTCGCTTGTGTTTCCTGCCTAGAGAAGTTCCTTTAGCATTTGTTGTAAAGCTGGTTTGGTGGCGCTGAATTCTCTTAGCTTTTGCTTGTCTGTAAAAGTTTTAATTTCTCCATTGAATCTGAATGAGATCCTTGCTGGGTCGAGTAATCTTAGTTGTAGGTTTTTCTCTTTCTTCGCTTTAAATATGTCCTGGCACTCCCTTCTGGCTTGCAGAGTTTTCTGCTGAAAAATCAGCTGTTAACCCTATGGGATTCTCTTGTATGTTATTTGTTGTTTTTCCCTTGCTGCTTTTAATATTTTTTCTTTGTATTTAATTTTTGATAGTTTGATTAATATGTATTTGGGTGTGTTTCTCTTTGGATTTATCCTCTATGGGACTCTGTGTGGTTACTGGACTTGATTATTTCCTTTCCCATGTTAGAGAAGTTTTCAACTATAATCTCTTCCAATATTTTCTCAGTCCTGTCCCTTTCTTTTTCTCTTCTTCTTCTGGGACCCCTATAATTCGATTTTTTGGTGCATTTATTGTTGTCCCAGAGGTCTCTGAGACTACCCTTAATTCTTTTCATTCTTTTTTCTTTATTCTGCTCTGAGATAGTTATTTCCCCTCTTTTATCTTCCAGGTCACTTATCCATTCTTCTGCCTTAGTTATTCTGCTATTGATTCCTTCTAGATAATTTTTTATTTCATTTCCTGTGTTGTTCATGATTGTTTGTTTGCTCCTTAGTTCTTCTAGGTCTTTGTTAAACATTTCTTGTATTTTCTCCATTTCTCCATTATTTCCAAAATTTTGGATCATCTTTACTATCATTACTCTGAATTTTTTTCAGGTAGACTGCCTATTTCCTCTTCATTTGTTTGGTCTGGTGGGTTTTTACCTTGCTCCTTCATCTGCTGTGTATTTCTCTGTCTTCTCTTTTGCTTAACGTACTGTGTTTGGGCTCTCCCTTTTGCAGGCTGCAGGTTCGTAGTTCCCGTTGTTTCTGGTTTCTGCGTCCAGGGGCTAAGGTTGGTTCAGTGGGTTTGGTAGGCTTCCTGGTGGAGGGGACTGGTGCCTATGTCTGGTGGATGAGGCTGCATCTTGTCTTTCTGGTGGGCAGGACGGCATCCAGTGGTGTGTTTTGGGGTGTCTGTGACCTTATGATGATTTTAGACCATCTCTCTGCTAATGTGTGGGGTTGTGTTCCTGTCTTGCTTTTTATTTGGCATAGGGTGTCCCACACTGTAGCTTGCTGGTCATTGAGTGGAGCTGGGTCTTAGCGTTGTGATGGAGATCTCTGGGAGAGCTTTCGCCGTTTGATATTACGTGGAGCCTGGAGGTCTCTGGTGGACCAATGTCCTCAACCGAGCTCTCCCACCTCAGAGGCACAGGCCTGACACCTGGCTGGAGCACGAAGACCCTGTCAACCACACGGCTCAGAAGAAAAGGGAGAAAGAAAGAAAGAAAGAAAGAAAAAATAAATAAAATAAAGTTATTATTAAAAATAAAAAAAATTAGAGTAATTTAAAAAGAAAGAAAGAAAGAAGAGAGCAACCGAAGCAAAAAACAAATCCACCAATGATAACAGGCGCTAAAAACTATACTAAAAAAAAAAAAAAAAAGGACCGACAGAACCCTCAGACAAATGGTGAAAGCAAAGCTGTACAGCAAAATCACACAAAGTCCACCGCCTCAATTTTGGGATGATTCATTTTCTCTTCATGTATTCCAGAGATGCATGGTACATCAAGTTGATTGTGGAGATTTAATCCGCTGCTCCTTAAGCTGCTGGGTGAAATTTCCCTTTCTCTTCTGTGTTCACACAGTTCCTGGGGTTCAGCTTTGGATTTGGCCCAGCCTCTGCGTGTAGGTCACCTGAGGGCGTCTTTTTTTTTGCTCAGACAGGACGGGGTTAAAGTAGCAGCTGATTAGGGGATCTGGCTCCCTCAGGTCGGTGGGAGGGAGGGGTATGGAATGTGGGGCGAGCCTGCGGGTGCAGAGGCAAGCATGACGTTTCACCAGCCTGAGGCACCACGTATTCTCCGGGGGAAGTTGTCCCTGGATCACGGGACCCTGGCAGTGGTGGGCTGCACAGGCTTCCGGCAGGGGAGGTGTGGAGAGTGACCTGTGCTTGTACAGAGGCTTTACGGTGGCTGCAGCAGCAGCCTTAGCATCTCATGCCCATCTCTGGTGTCTGAGCTGATAGCCGCAGCTCGTGCCCATCTCTGAAGCTGGTTTAGGCAGTGCTCTGAATCCCCTCTCCTCGCACACCCTGAAACAATGGTCTCTTGCCAGTTAGGCAGTTCCAGACTTTTTCCTGGACTCCCTCCAGGCTAGCTGTGGTGCTTAGCCCCCTTTAGGCTGTGTTCAAGCTGCCAACCCCAGTCCTCTCCCTGGGGTCTGACCTCCGAACCCTGAGCCTCAGCTCCCAGCCCCCACCCACCCCGGCAGTTGAGGAGAGAAGCCTCTCATGCTGGTGAGTGCTGGTCGTCAGGTCTCCTCTGTGCGGGAATCTCTCTACTTTGCCCTCTGCACTCCTATTGCTGGGTTCTCCTCTGTGGCTCCGAAACTCCCCCCCACCCAGTCTCCACCAGTGACGGGGTTTCTAGTGTGTGGAAACCTTTCCTCCTTCACAGCTCCCTCCCACTGGTGCAGGTCCCGTCTCTATTCTTTTGTCTCTGGTGTTTCTTTTTTCTTTTGCCCTACCCAGGTACGTGGGGGAGTTTCTTGCCTTTTGGGAAGTCTGAGGTCTTCTGCCAGCGTTCAGTAGGTGTTCTGTAGGAGCTGTTCGACACATAGATATATTTCTGATGCATTTGTGGGGAGGAAGGTGATGTCCACGTCTTACTCCTCCGTCATCTTACCAACATCTCTCTCGCCGTTGGTAGTTTGATAGGCATTGCATTGAATCTGTAGATTGCTTTGGGTAGTATAGTCATTTTCGTAACGTTGATTCTTCCAATTCAAGACAGGAATTCCATATGTTTTTATCATCTTTGATTTCTTTCATCAGTGTCTTATAGTTTTCTGCATACAGGTTTTTTTCCTCCTTAAGTAGGTTTATTCCTAGGTACTTTATCCTTTTTGTTTCAGTGGTAAATGGGAGTGTTTCTTTAATTTCTCTTTCTGAGTTTTAATTGTTATTATAGGAATGCAAGAGATTTCTGTGCATTAATTTTGTATCCTGCTACTTTACCAAATTCATTGATTAGCTCTAGTAGTTTTCTGGTGGCATCTTTAGGATTTTCTATGTATAGTATCATGTCATCTGCAAACAGTGTCAGTGTTTCTTCTTTTCCAGTTTGGATTCCTTTGATTTCTTTTTCTTCTCTGTTTGCCATGGCTTAAACTTCCAAAACTATGTTGAATAATAGTAGTGAATTGGGCACCCTTGTCTTGTTCCTGGTCTTAGAAGAAATGCTTTCAGTTTTTCACCATTGAGAAATCATTCTCAGTTGGCTGTGGGTTTATCATACATGGCTTTTATTATGTTGAGGTAGATTCCCTCTATGCCCACTTTCTGCAGAGTTTTTATCATAAATCGGTGTTGAATTTTGTCAAAAGCTTTCTCTGCATCTATTGAGATTATCACATGGTTTTTATCCTTCAATTTGTTAATATAGTGTATCACATTGATTGATTTGTGTACATTGAAGAATCCTTGCATTCCTGGGATAAACCCTCTTGATCATGGTGTATGATCCTTTTAATGTTCTGTTCGATTCTGTTTGCTAGTATTTTGTTGAGGATTTTTGCATGTATATTCATCAGTGATATTGGCCTGTAATTTTCTTTTTTTGTGACATCTTTGTCTGGTGTTGGTATCAGGGTGATGGTGTCCTTGTAGAAAGATTTCGGGAGCGTTCCTCCCTCTGCTACATTTTGGAAGAGTTTGCGAAGGACAGGCACTAGCTCTTCTCTAAACGTTTGATAGAATTCTCCTGTGAAACCATCTGGCCCTGAGCTTTTGTTTGTTGGAAGATTTTTAACCACAGTTTCAATTTCAGTGTTTGTGATTGGTCTGTTCATATTTTCTGTTTTTTCCTGGTTTAGTCTTGGAAGGTTGTACTTTTCTAAGAATTTGTCCATTTGTTCCAGGTTGTCCATTTTATTGGCATGTAGTTGCTTGTAGTAGTCTCAAATGATCCTTTGTATTTCTGCAGTGTCTTTTCCTTTTTCGCTTCTAATTCTGTTGATATGAGTCTTCTTCTTTTTTTTCTTGATGAGTCTGGCTAATGGTTTATCAATTTTGCTTATCTTCTCAAAGAACCAGCTTTTAGTTTTATTGATTTTTGCTATTGTTTCCTTCATTTCTTTTTCATTTATTTCTGATCTGATTTTTATGATTTCTTTCCTTCTGCGAACATTGGGTTTTTTTTTCTTATTCTTTCTCTAATTGCTTTAGGTGTAAGGTTAGGTTGTTTATTTGAGATGTTTCTTGTTTCTTAAGGTAGGATGGTATTGCTATAGACTTCCCTCTTTGAACTGCTTTTGCTGCATCCCATAGGTTTTGGGTCATCATGTTTTCATTGTCATTTGTTTGTAGGTATTTTTTGCTTTCCTCTTTGATTTCTTCAGTGATCTGTTAGTTGTTCAGTAGCATACTGTTTAGCCTCCATGTGTTTGTAATTTTTGCCTTTTTTTTTTCCCTGTAATTGATAACTAGTCTCATAGCATTATGGTCAGAAAAGATGCTTGATATCATTTCAATTCTCTTAAATTTACTGAGGCTTGATTTGACCCAAGATGTGATCTGTCCTGGAGAATGTTCCATGTGCACTTGAGAAGCAATTGTATTTTGTTGTTTTTCAATGGAATGTCCTATAAATATCAATTAAGTCCATTTGGTCTATTGTGTCATTTAAAGTTTGTGTTTCCTTATTTATTTTCTGTTTGGATGATCGGTCCATTGGTGTAAGTGGGGTGTTAAATTCCTCTACTATTATTGAAATTCTTTTGTCTGAGTCCTTGGTCTTGATGATATTGCCCATGTATTTGGAAGTGCTTCAAAACCAGCTCCCCTTTGCATAGTTTCTGCTTCCGAAAAGTCAGGTGGGTGGGGTCCTCCCAGCCTTGACTGCAGTGCTGTGCTCCTGGTTCGCTGGCTCAGGCAGTAGCCACCCCCCTGTCACACTCTCTGCTGAGTTTTTACTAACCAAAGCAGTCTGAGGTCTGGGTTTCCATTTCTTTAGTAAAAACTTCCCACGATTGATGATGATTCCCACAAGATGTCTTTGACAGCATCTGGATAGAGTTGGGGGGAGGGGTACTTTTTCTTTTCTTTTTTTCCCAGGATAAAATGGACAAGTTCCATGCTGGGCACAGGATCTGGTTCAAAGTTTGTACCATATGTCCACAGTTTTTCTTTTCTTTCATTGTGTAGGGGCCATCTCAGTTTCCATTTCTGTTTTCTCCTCTGTCTCTGAAAAATAGTGATTAGTAAGATCCATTTGTCATCCATTTTCCTTGGTAATTGGCCGTGTGTGTGTGTGTGTGTGTGTGTGTGTGTGTGTGTGTCTGCGTGTCTGCTTTTACCCATCCTCCTATTCCCTCTCCAGCCAGGCAGGAGGCTGGGACGGTACCAGATGGCATTCTGGGCGCCTCTGATCTGCAGGCAATGTGTTCTATCCCTTTTAAAGGTCCTCCTGCTTTATCCGCCTGTTATTTAAATAACTCCTTTTCCCTCCACTTTCTGTTACTGCTGCTACAACTCCACATCCCATGGCCAATTCTAGAGAGGATCTAGGGTTAAATTCTAGGGCTACCTACTTCTTTTTTTCTGGAAACTGTCTTATTTATAGATGGTTTCATCTTGTATATAGAAAGTCTCAATGAATCCACTAAAAAACTATCAGAACTAATAAACATGTTCTGCAATGTGACCATGGTAAAAGATCAATATTCAAAAATCAATTGTATTCCTGTAAACTAGCAAAATGAATGGGAACGATCGCTGAGCCCAGTGCTCCAGGTTCTGCTGGGTGGCTGGCGTAATTGCCAGATGTTGGGGTCAGACAGAGTTGAGGTGAAGTTCCAGTTCTGCTGCTTTCTAATGTTACTTCAGGTGGGTTAATTTACCTTGAATAGTCCCTTCATCTATAAAATGGGAATTGGTATGGGAAATAAGTTAGCTTATGTTACTTCTCCATAGCAAGTTGCCAAGAAATCCTGTTATCTCCAAATTCAAGACATATCCATGTTCTTCTTGAGAAGATCCCTCTAGTTGTACCCTGAAGAACAGTTTGAAGGGACCTAGAGTGAATATGGATGCATCAGTTTTGGGGCTATAGCAGTAGTTAGGTGAGTTTTGGGGCTATAGCAGTAGTTAGGTGACTGCTGATATTTAGGTGATTTCTATTCATTTAGATTTTCTTTAATTTTTTAGAAACAGTTTTCTAGCTTTCAGTGTAAAAGGCTTGAGTTTCTTTTATTAAATTTATTACGAGGAATTTTATTCTTTTGCTGCCATTGTAAGTGAGATTGCCATTTTAAATCTCATTTTTGAGCTATTCATTGCTAGTTTACAGGAATATAATTGATCTTTGAATATTGATTGCAGAACTTATTATTTCTGATAGTTCTTTAGTGGATTCATTTACTTTCTATATACAAGACCCAACCGTCTATAAATAAGATAGTTTTACTCTCTCTTTTCCAATCAGCATGCCTTTCCTTCCTCCCTTCTTTCTTTCCTTCCTTCCTTCCTTCCTTCTTTCCTTCCTTCCTTCCTTTGTTCCCTCCTTCCTAAATGCCCTGGTTAGAACCTCCAGTACAATGTTGAACAGAGGTGGTGAAAATGGACATCCTTATTTTGTTCCTGTTCATAGAAGGAAAGCATTCAATCATCTTTCTCCATTAAGTATCATGTTAACTATTGGTTTTAAGTAGATCCCTTTATTAGGTGTAGGAAGTTATCTTCTATCCCTAGTTTGTTGAGTATTTTTATCATGAAAGCGTAATGGATTTTATCAAATGCTTTTTCTGTGTCTATTAAAATGATAATATGGTTTTTATTCTTTATTTTATTATTACGGTGGGTTATTACATTGGTTGATTTTCAGATGTTCAACCAACCCTGCGTTCCTGGTAGAAATCCCACTTGACCATTGTCTATAACATTTTTTACTCATTGCTGTATTTGGTTTGCTCCACAAAGCTCTCTGCTGCTTTCTACTCTGGTCTGTGTCTGGTTTCTACTCTTGCTTCCTTAGAGTCCTTTTCTCTTTTGAAAACTAGAGCAGTCAGAGAAATCTTCTTAAAACATGTTAGATCATTGCTGAAAATCCTGTAGTGAATCCCTCACTTGGAGTGAAAGGAAGGCCTTTAGAGTGCTTACCAGGCTCTACATGAATAGTTCCCTGTTACTGCTCACCCCAGCTCCTGCTCCTCTCCTCTCCTCTGTTTTGGCTCCAGCAGCCCTGGCCAACTTGCTCTTCCTTGAACAGGTCAGGCCTATTGTCATTTTAGAGGGTCTGACCATGCTTCCTTCTGATATTCATATAGCAACTTTCTTCCCTCCTTCATGCCTTTGCTCAGAATTTCCCTTCTCCATGAAGCCTACTGTAGCCAAACTTGCAAGCCAGCCCTGTGCATCTTATCTCTTTACCTTGTTCTTACTTTTCTTTTTTTCCCCCTCATAGCACTGACCACATTTTAGAATGCTAATTTAATGTATTCCTCAAAAATACTGATTACCTATTAACTATTTCTTTCACCCTAACCCTTTTGAGTACAAGAACCTTTGGTTTATCAGTTTATCCCAGCACATAGTAAGTGCTCAGTAAATATTTGTTGAATGAATAGACAGTGTATATAAAGCTCCTAGGGCCTGATATTTGGAAAAGGTTCAACAAATATTCGATGGTGTTCTGTTTTCAAATACTATTAAATGGTGGGGGTAGAATAAGGCAAAGCAAAATGTTTTTTCTTTTCTGGAGTTTGCAGGCTGAAAGAGGAGACAGACATTAATAAAATAGTCATGAAATGAGTGAAGAATTACAAACTAAATTGAGCAATTAAAAAGGGTGGGTTGCAAAGGATGAACACAGCAATTACAGGGCCTGGACCTAGGCTAGGTGTCACAGAAGTCTTTCCTAAGGAAGTGACACCTGAGTTAGGACGTGAAGGAGGAGGGGAAGGTCTAGAGCATTTTAGGCTGTGTCATTAGCAAGGACAAAGGACAAGTTATGGGAACATGTTCCAAAGCTTGGAAAAAGGCCAGAGGGGCAGAACCACAGAGAGTAAGAGGGTGGTATGAAACTAGGCTGGAGCCGGTGACAGGAGCCAGACTTTGTAGGGTCTCCTAGACCATGTTTTAGGATTTGGATTTTTATCCAAGAGTGAAAGGGGGCATGGGAGTGGCAATGTGAGGTTTCCTTAATCAGTTGTTCTTGGGAAGATCACTCTAGTTGCAGCTGAAAGAACAGTTTGAAGGGGTCCTAGAGTTGATATGAACAGATCCATTCTGGAGTTTCACAGTAGTTAGGTGAGAGATATTTGGGTGATTTTAATTTATTCCATTAACTTATGCTCAACTATATTTTCTTTTTCCTTTTAATGTTTGAATTTTATTTTATTTTTTTATATAGCAGGTTCTTATTAGTCATCAATTTTATACACATCAGTGTATACATGTCAATCCCAATCTCCCAATTCATCCCACCCCCACCCCCCTGCCACTTTCCCCACTTAGTGTCCATTCGTTTGTTCTCTACGTCTGTGTCTCAATTTCTGCCCTGCAAACCAGTTCATCTGTACCATTTTTCTAGGTTCCACATATATGCGTTAATATACGATATTTGTTTTTCTGACTTACTTCACTGTGTATGACAGCCTCTAGATCCATCCACGTCTCAATAATGACCCAATTTCGTTCCTTTTTATGGCTGAGCATTATTCCATTGTATATATGTACCACATCTTCTTCATCCATTCGTCTGTTGATGGGCATTTAGGTTGCTTCCATGACCTGGCTATTGTAAATAGTGCTGCAATGAACATTGGAGTGCATGTGTATTTTGGAATTATGGTTTTCTCTTGGTATATGCCCAGTAGTGGGATTGCTGGATCATATGGTAATTCTATTTTTAGTTTTTTAAGGAACCTCCATACTGTTCTCCATAGTGGCTGTATCAATTTAAATTCCCACCAACAGTGCAAGAGGGTTCCCTTTTCTCCATACCCTCTCCAGCATTTGTTGTTTGTAGATTTCCTGATGATGCCCATTCTAACTGTTGTGAGGTGATACCTCATTGTAGTTTTGATTTGCATTTCTCTAATAATTAGTGATGTTGAGCAACTTTTCATGTGCCTCTTGCCCATCTGTATGTCTTCTTTGGAGAAATGTCTGTTTAGGTCTTCTGTCCATTTTTGGATTGGGTTGTTTGTTTATTTAATATTGAGCTGCATGAGCTGTTTATATATTTTGGAGATTAATCCTTTGTCTATTGATTCCTTTGCAAATATTTTCTCCCATTCTGAGGGTTGTCTTTTCGTCTTGCTTATGTTTTCCTTTGCTGTGCAAAAGCTTTTAAGTTTCATTAGGTCCCATTTGTTTATTTTTGTTTTTATTTCCATTACTCTAGGAGGTGGATCAGAAAAGATCTTGCTGTGATTTATGTCAAAGAGTGTTCTTCCTGTGTTTTCCTCTGAGAGCTTTATAGTGTCCGGTCTTACATTTAGCTCCCTAATCCATTTTGAATTTATTTTTGTGTATGGTGTTAGGGAGTGTTCTAATTTCATTCTTTTACATGTAGCTGTCCAGTTTTCCCAGCACCACTTATTGAAGAGACTGTCTTTTCTCCATTGTATATCCTTGCCTCCTTTGTCATAGATTAGTTGAGCATAGGTGCGTGGGTTTACCTCTGGGCTTTCTGTCTTGTTGCATTGATCTATGTTTCTGTTCTTGTGCCAGTACCATATTGTCTTGATTACTGTAGCTTTGTAGTACAGTCTGAAGTCAGGGAGTCTGATTCCTCCAGCTGCGTTTTTTTTCCCTCAAGACTGCTTTGGCTATTCGGGGTCTTTTGTGTCTCCATACAAATTTTAAGATCTTTTGTTCTAGTTCTCTAAAAATTGCCATTGGTAATTTGATAGGGATTGCAGTGAATCTGTAGATTGCTTTCAGTAGTATAGTCATTTTCACAATATTGATTCTTCCAATCCAAGAACATGGTATATCTCTCCATCTGTTGGTATCATCTTTAATTTCTTTCATCACTGTCTAATAGTTTTCTGCATACAGGTCTTTTGTCTCCTAGTAGGTTTATTCCTAGGTCTTTTATTCTTTTTGTTGCAATGGTAAGTGGGAGTTTTCCCTTAATTTCTCTTTCAGATTTTTCATCATTAGTGTATAGGAAAACAAGAGATTTCTATGCATTAATTTTGTATCATGCATCTTTACCAAATTCATTGATTAGCTCTAGTAGTTTTCTGGTGGCATCTTTAGGATTCTCTATGTATAGTTTCAGGTCATCTGCAAACGGTGACAGTTTTACTTCTTCTTTTCCAATTTGTATTCTTTTTATTTGTTTTTCTTCTACGATTGCCGCGACTAGGACTTCCAAAACTACGTTGAATAATAGTGGTGATAGTGGACATCCTTGTCTTGTTCCTGATCTTACAAGAAATGCTTTCAGTTTTTCACCATTGAGAATGATGTTTGCTGTGGGTTTGTCATATATGGTCTTTATTATGTTGAGGTAGGTTCCCTCCATGCCCACTTTCTGGAGAGTTTTTATCATAAATGGGTGTTGGATTTTGTCAAAAGCTTTTTCTGCATCTATTGAGATGATCATATGGTTTTTATTCTTCAGTTTGTTAATCTGGTATATCACATTGATTGATTTGCATATATTGAAGACTCCTTGCATCTCTGGGATAAATCCCACTTGATCATGGTGTGTGATCCTTTTAATGTGTTGTTGGATTCTGTTTGCTGGTATTTTGTTGAGGATTTTTGCATGTATATTCATCAGTGATATTGTTCTGTAATTTTCTTTTTTTGTAGTATCTTTGTCTGGTTTTGGTATCAGGGTGATGGTGGCCTCATATAATAAGTTTGGGAGCGTTCCTTCCTCTGCAATTTTGTGGCAGAGTTTGGGAAGGATGGGTGTTAGCTCTTCTCTAAATATTTGATAGAATTCACCTGTGAAGCCATCTGGTCCTGGACTTTTGTTGGAAGATTTTTCATCACAGCTTCAATTTCATTACTTGTGATTGGTCTGTTCATATTTTCTGTTTCTTCCTGGTTCAGTCTTGAAAGGTTTTACCTTTCTAAGAATTTGTCCATTTCTTCCAGGTTGTCCATTTTATTGGCATAGAGTTGCTTATAGTAGTCTCTTAGGATGCTTTGTATTTCTGCAGTGTCTGTTGTAACTTCTCCTTTTTCATTTCTAATTTTATTGAATTGAGTCCTCTCCCTCTTTTTCTTGATGAGTCTGGCTAATTGTTTATCAACTTTTTTTTAATCTTCTCAAAGAACCAGCTTTTAGTTTTACTGATGTTTGCTGTTGTTTTCTTTGTTTCTATTTCATTTATTTCTGCTCTGATCTTTATGATTTCTTTCCTTCTGATAACTTTGGGTTTTGTTTGTTCTTCTTTCTCTAGTTCCTTTTGGTGTAAGGTTAGATTGCTTATTTGAGATTTTTCTTGTTTCTTGAGGTAGGCTTGTCTAGCTATAAACTTCCCTCTTAGAACCACTTTTGATGTATCCCATAGGTTTTGGATCGTCGTGTTTTCATTGTCATTTGTCTCTACGTATTGTTTGTTTTCCTCTGATTTCTTCAGTGATCTCTTGGTTATTTAGTAACGTATTGTTTAGCCTCCATGTGTTTGTGTTTTTTACATTTTTCCCCCTGTAATTCATTTCTAATCTCACAGTGTTGTAGTCAGAAAAGATGCTTGATATGATTTCAATTTTCTTAAGTTTACTGAGGCTTGATTCGTGCTCCAAGATGTGATCTATCCTGGAGAATGTTCCATGTGCACTTGAGAAGAAAGTGTAGTCTGCTGTTTTTGGATGGAATGTCCTATAAATATGAATTAAATCTATCTGGCTATTGTGTCATTTAAAGCTTGTGTTTCCTTATTAATTTTCTGTTTGGATGATCTGTCCATTGGTGTAAGTGAGGTCTTAAAGTCCCCCACTATTATTGTGTTACTGTCAATTTTCTCTTTTATAGCTGTTAGCAGTTTCCTATGTATTGAGGTGTTCCTATGTTGGGTGCATATATGTTTATAATTGTTATATCTTCTTCTTGGATTGATCCCTTGATCATTACGTAGTGTCCTTCCTTGTCTCTTGTAACATTCTTTATTTTAAAGTCTCTTTTACCTGATATGAGTATTGCTTTCTTTTGATTTCCATTTTCCTGGACTATCTTTTCCATCCCCTCACTTTCAGTCTATATGTGTCCCTAGGTCTGAAGTGGGTCTCTTCTAGACACCACATATATGGGTCTTGTTTTTGTATCCATTCAGCAAGCCTGTGTCTTTTGGTTGGAGCATTTAATCCATTCACGTTTCAGGTAATTATCGATATGTATGTTCCTATGACCATTTTCTTAATTGTCTTGGGTTTGTTTTTGTAGGTCCTTTCTTCTCTTGTGTTTCGCACTTTGAAAAGTTCCTTTAGCATTTGTTGTAGAGCTGGTTTGGTGGTGCTGACTTCTCTTAGCTTTTGCTTGTCTGTAACGCTTTTGATTTCTTCATCGAATCTGAATGTGACCCTTGCTGGGTAGAGTAATCTTGGTTGTAGTTTCTTCCCTTTCATCACTTTAAGTATATCATGCCACTCCCTTCTGGCTTGTGGAGTTTCTGCTGAGAAATCAGCTGTTAATCTTATGGGAGTTCTTTGTATGTTATTTGTTGTTTTTCCCTTGCTGCTTTCAGTAATTTGTCTTTGTCTTTAATTTTGCCAATTTGATTACTATGTGTCTCAGCGTGTTTCTCCTTGGGTTTATCCTGTATGGGACTGTCTGTGCTTCCTGGACTTGGGTGGTTCTTTCCTTTCCAATGTTAGGGAAGTTTTCGACTCTAATCTCTTCAAATACTTTCTTGGGTCCTTTTTCTCTCTCTTCTCCTTCTGGGACACCCTATAATGTGAATGTTGTTACGTTAACAGCCAGAGGTCTCTTAGGCTGTCTTCATTTCTTTTCATTCTTTTTTCTTTATTCTGTTTCACAGCATTGAATTCCACCATTCTGTCTGCCAGGTCACTTATCCGTTCTTCCACGTCAATTATTCTGCTATTGATTCCTTCTACTGTAGTTTTCATTTCAGTTATTGTATTGTTCATCTCTGTTTGTTTGTTCTTTAATTCTTGCAGATCTTTGTTAAACATTTCTTGTATCTTCTCAGTCTTTGCCTCCATTCTTTTTCCAAGGTCCTGGATCATCTTCACTATCATGATTCTGAATTCTTTTTCTGGAAGGTTGCGTATCTCCACTTCATTTAGTTGTTTTTCTGGGGTTTTATCTTGTTCCTTCATCTGATACGTAGCCCTCTGCCTTTTCTTCTTGTCTATCTTTCAGTGAATGTGGTTTTTGTTCCACAGGCTGCTGGATTGTAGTTCCTCTTGCTTCTCTCCCATCTTTGGCTAATGTGACACTTACCATGTATTTTCTGCTGTATCATGTCACTGTTTGGATTCATGTTTATTTATTAATTTATCATACTATTAGCTACCTTCTAGAGGGTTGAGATCTGGGAGTCCCCTTGAATCTTCCTCGCAACATCAATGAGTAACTGAGCCAGATTGATACTGTCCTCTAAACCAGTTATTCTCAAAAGTTAATATGCATATGAGTTATCTGCTAGAATAAATGTACTGATTCAGCAGGCCAGCGATGGGGCTTGAGAGTCTGCATTTCTATTTGGCTCTCAGGAAATATGAAGGTGCAGGTGGGAGACCCATGGTTTGAGTAGCAAGACTCTAAACTTCCCTTTAACCCCTCTCTCTTCCTTCTTCCTCTACGTCACTCTTTTGGCTGGGCACCCTGTTACCTCAGATCCTCCTAACTGACCTGCCTGAAGCCTGTTCTTCCCCACCACCAGTGTATCCCTTATAAAACTATTATCTACCAGAGCCCTACCTCCATGGTGAACTCGCCCAAACAAATGTGCCATGCAAATCGTAAATGCAGAGTTGCCCTAAGACCTGACCTGTGATCTAAGGACCTGGGTAGGTATTTTGCTTGGGACATCCCCATTCTTCCTTTTCCTGCTTCTGTGGCTTCCTTCTTCTCTGCTAACCTCCTCTGATGAACTCAATATGGCTACTCTGCTTTTCCCCAAAGTACTGATATTCATTTTCTTCCAACCCAAGCCAGGCCCTGTGCACTGTGGCTCACAGATTTTCCACACTGGCTTGGGCTGCCAGCAACACCTTCAACGTGCCCTTTCTTAAATCCACTGTTGCCCCGCTGTTTGGCCAAAACTGCCCGCCTTAGCCAGGCATGATGGTAACCACTTGCATGGATTGTCTCCCAGCAAGAGACAACTTTGTCTCCTTGGACATTTATTTCCAAGTGTTAGACAAGAAGGGGTCCCCTTCTCAGGGCCTTGGAAGAGGTCCTCCTTCCTGCAACAGCACTATGTCGTGTTACAAAAGAGCATAGCTGAGGAAGCTGAAAGTTGATTAGAGGAAATCATGGTTGGGAAGGAGAAATGATGTAGTCTATTGGTGAAAACTAGCCTTGCCTTCTTTATGACTGCCCTGCAGTTGTTTGGTCTCACAGAGCTGGGGGTCATCCCAGACATGGGTTTGCATCAGTGAGTTTCAGGCCACTGCTTTGCAGGATTCCCTCGTGGGTTATGGGAAGCAGTAAGGTTTCAAGTGCCTACTTTCTGTTTTAGTTTATTTTTATTCATTCCTTTGTTATTATTATTATTTTTTTACTGTCAGCTCTGTTGCTCAATAGTAAATAATATATTGCAAAGAGAATTGTCCCTTATCAACTGGGCAGAGACCAGGGCAAAGAAAGTACCGAGAGAGATTCTGGAGAACAATGGATGTGGAGGAAGAAAAAATGGGAAGTGAGATTCCTGGGTTTGGGGCCCCAGTTCTGCTGACATGTCTATATAATCTTGGAAGGGTGATCTAGCCTCTTTGGCCTGTTCCCCCAGTTCTCAGAAGGGTTCTGGGGACATATCACTGTTTAACAGGCCTTAAGCATAAGTTAGTAGGGCTGTGCAGAATCCTTCTCTTCTTTAATGAAAAAAAGGACACATTCTCCCTCCCACAGTGTCCTCAGTGCCATGAAGTTTTCCTCTGCCCTGTAAGTGGGTCTTTGTGTGACCTTCCCAGGCTCAGGGAGTAGACTGAAGGGTCACTAAGACCTGAGCCAAATGCATTTTCATTCTGTATGCCTCCCCTCACTGCAAAGGCTGTCAAATTCCTTCACGGAAGAAAACAATGAATTTGGAAGGAAAATGCAATGTAACCATTTTTTACCCTAAGGAACCAGCTTCGCTTTCCAATGTGTGAATGTTTTCTAGTGTGTTCCCAGGGCCATGATGTCTCAAGAAGTTTGCAGTGCACTGCTGTACTCACTCAACCTCCAAGTCCCACCCCCTCCCAACCCATTCTCCAGAGTCCCCAGGGTTTCCAGGTATAAATCGAGGGACTGCAAGAGCTCTGGCTGGAAGGAGCACAGCGTGAGGAAGTTGGTGGAAGGTGGGAGGCAAGAGGGGGAGGGGAAGAGACTTTCAGCAGAGGAAGGGACTCTTGAGACCCATTTGCAAGACAGACACTTCACTCAGCGTGATTTCTACATTTGTGCCCCTTTAATGGTCAGCAGTAGAATCAATGGAGTGCCTGCCACCTGGTTAATATTGGGGCAGTTATGTGGCAGCAATGAGCCGGCCAGCTATGGGATCCATGGGCTGACAAAAAGACCATTGAACATCGACTTTTCCACTTCTCTTTCTCTTTCCCCAGGGCAGCCACTGAAGTTCTGGCAGCATTGCTGAAATCCAGTAAGTGCCTCTTTTGAAACGTGGTTATTTCTTTCCCCTCTGAGCTCAGTGAAAGATGCTCTTCTGTCTCCATGGCTCATTTTCAACCTGGAAGGCAGTAGAGCCATTCCTGGAGCTTTGGGGTGAGATGGAGGATATTACGGCAGTTCTAACTCGGGGCTGCAAAGAGAGAGTTAATCTCTCTCTCTGTGGCGGTGCCATTCATAATGCTGCCAAGACAACTGACTCTAAGTGGAGTATGTTGTCTACTGCAGACCCGAGGAACTCTCCAGCTCCTTCTAATTGGACCAGCAGCTTTTAAGGACTGTTGGAATAAACTGCAGGTTCCAGTGGGATTGTCCTATGGAAGAAAGGTTTATGACAGTGGGTGGGAAGCATGATTCTTGCCTTTGATTCACAACTCAGCTAGTGACTATATTCTTGGGCAGATGGGGTGTTGGAATCGCTTGGAGAGTGTAGATGCTGATAACCAATTTATATTAAAAAATTGGCTCTTTCCTCAGTTACTTGAGTGATTGCAAAAGAATAGCTCTGGGAGTCTGAATAATTTGAGAATTGTTTTTGTTTGTTTGCCTTGTAGCTCTGGTCTAATTACATTGGGAGTCAATTTCATGTGTGCAATATAGTAGAAGGCACCATGCACTTGGGAGTGAAGAAGTTTCAGCTTAATGTTTTTATTTTTTTTCCCTTCCTTACCTCTTCATCTATTTTAATTTGGCATCTTGGAAACCAGCTGCTTCAATTGTGATATTTGTTCCTCTATAGGGAGCCCGAGGCATGTGGGTAATAGGTGAACTTTAATAAAACTTACAAATAAATAAATGAAAATCAAAACACCTTCTCCCCCAACCATGTATCTCTGTCAACTCTAAGTGCAGAGAAAGAGTCACATCACATAGTGCTTCCCTTTGTAGACTGAAAAAATAATTGAAGCTTGAATTCATTTGGTTTGTTGGAACTTGATACAGTACACAAGTCTATCCACAGCTGCCTGACCTGCAGGGAGAGTGAAGGAAGTTAGAGCAGGTTGGGGAATGAAGAGTGAGGGGTTAGGAAGCCCTTGAGGTAGGAGCGGGGGAGAAAGTGTTACCTGCGGGTTATGGGGAGAGAACGGTTCATTCTCCATACTGAACTTGACTCAGGTTTGGCATCTGGGTTTTCATTATTTGCCTGCTCACTCTGTCTGCTCACCTGATTATAACACCAGGTGTTGGAGGAAGCAAGGTGGGGAAGTTCTTGGATTGCAGGAGGTAAAGATGCTGAGAACGGCTGGGTAAGCCAGCCGGCGAGTGCTGTGCCTTAGGAAAGTAGCTTTCTCCTGGATCCTCCCTGCCCAGCTTTGGCAGTAGAGGCCTGATGTTTCATGGGGACAGAGCCCTGCTAGTGTTATCAAATGCAGGGGGTGGGGGTCCCGCTGCTTGCTGCTTACAAAATCAATTATATACTCGCAAATGTTGGTAGAAAGGAAAGATGCCTTTAATCAGAATGCTGGCAATCTGGGGAGATGGTAGACTCAGCCTCCCCCGACAACCACCTCTGAAGATTCGTCCATGATACTTTTAAAGGGCAGGAGGGAAGTAATCTCAGTTAGTCATTGAGATAGGGGGTCAGAATCATCACCATCCCTCACTGTGTGCAGGCTTGTAGACTTCTGGTGATCTTCCTCTAAGATGTTACCTTGTTCATGCAGTTTGGTCCGTTCGGGAGATTACTGACGGGGAAGCTAGGGAAGAGGTCTGGTCATCTGTTAATTACTTATTCTTCATTTCTACTTCTTTGATCTATGGAAAGAACTGATGAGTTAGGCAAGGTATTGTGTGATTAAAAGATTTGAAAGGTGTACTTGGGCCGGAGATTGTAGAGAATTGGGGTGCCTGATTTAAAATTAGTTAAATGGTGCAAACGAACTTATTTACAAAAGTGATATAGAGTCACAGATGTAGAAGACAAACTTATGGTTACCAGCAGCGAAAGGGTTGGGGAGGGATAAATTGGGAGATTGGGATTGACATATACACACCACTATATATAAAATAGATAACTAATAGGGACATACTGTATAGCACAGGGAACTCAATAATCTGTAATGACCTATATGGGAAAAGAATCTAAAAAAGTGTGGATATATGTATGTGTATAACTGATTCACTTTGCTGTACACCTGAAACTAACAACATTGTAAATCAACTATATTCCAATAAAAATACAAAAAAAAAAGTTAGTTACAATCTAGCTTTGCTAAAGTGACGAGAAAGTGGCTTCCTGCTGAGAGCAGTTTCCTGCAAAGAGCTGTTTACACTAGCTAAGGCTGACTTATTTTTTTACCCATACACACACCCCCCTGAAGCTCAGAGTTGAGTGTCCTGATACACCATGTGTAAAAATCTGAATGTAGTCACATGACAGTTATTAACTATTTCTGTGTAAAACATGATGCATGGGCCCAGGAGAAACCAATAGCCAGTGCAAATACCGTCTGATTCAGGCTTAGAGCCTTAAGTGGGTTTCCAACGTGCTAGTTGTGCTTAGCAAATGGAGTACACTGCACTAGGGGCTCAGTTTTAGAGTTTCTAACTTCTACTCTCCCTCCAGAGCTCAGCTCAGACCTCATTCCCTCTGAAAACACTTCCCCTGGCTACCAAGACCAGGCTGGATGCCCCTCCTCTATGCTCCCATAGGCTCTCCCAACACGACATTGATTATGCTGCATTGAATTTGCTGTTGCCCATCTCTCCCAGCAGATTGCAAACTTTTGAGGGCAAGGGTCATCTTTGCTGATTGTTGTATTACTTGCATCAGCACAATAAAAAGCCTAAAATAAATATTTGTGTACTAAATGTTTAAGTGAATGAATGAGTTATAATATCTACATGTATAAAAAAAGGCAATACCGCCCCCTACTACCCTGTACTACTGAATCCAACGACCCATGCATAGAAGCAGTGATATTAGTTCTAATTTCTGTTTAACGATACAAATAGACTGTCAGGGAAATGATAGCCTGCCATCCTCCACGTATAAAACAAGTTTTATTGTCGCATTAGAAGGATGTATA